>NC_138779.1:147880178-148048254 GCF_965119305.1 Pelophylax lessonae | reverse complement strand
AATGTTAAAGAGACTGTAATAGACCCTAAAATGACATTGGAACATTTTAAATGACTTTTGTGGACATTGACCAAGCGATTTCTGTGCGACTGCAGCCGATATCTAACTGTCCCTAAAGCAACCACAGGATACCTGGCCCTAATGTTAAAGAGACTGTAATATACCCTAAAACGACATTGGAGCATTTTAAATGACTTTTGTGGACATTGACCAATCGATTTCTGTGCGACTGCAGCTGATATCTAACTATCCCTAAAGCAACCACAGGATACCTGGCCCTCATGTTAAAGAGACTGTAATAGACCCTAAAACGACATTGGAGCATTTTAAATTACTTTTGTGGACATTGACAAAGCTATTTCTGTGCGACTGCAGCTGATATCTAACTATCCCTAAAGCAACCACAGGATACCTGGCCCTCATGTTAAATAGACTGTAATAGACCCTAAAACCACATTGGAGCATTTGAAATGACTTTTGTGGACATTGACAAAGCGATTTCTGTGCGACTGCAGCTAATCTCTAACTGCCCCTACAGCAACCACAGGATACCTCTCCCTAAGCTCAAAAGATACTAGACCTATACCGAAATGCCAGCACTGAGAAGGAATTTTGTGGACATTGACAGAGCGATTTGTGACTGCAGCCGATCTATAACTGCCCCTAAAGCAACCACAGGATACCTGTCCCTAACCTGAAAAGAGACTGTAGAAGGCCTGTACTGAAATACCAGCCCTGGAAAGGACTTTTGTGGATCTTCACAGTGCTATATGTGTCTAGCAAACTCTCCCTAATGAGCACAGCAGACCTCTAGCTACACTGGCAGAAAGCGGAATGTGAAATGACCGCCAGGTCAGGTCTATTTATAAGGTAGGGGGACTGTCCATGTGCTGGAATGTTTCAATTGGCTGTCCCGTTCCACCTGACGGCTGTGTCATGGGTCAAAGTTCTCCCCAATGTAAACAAATATGGCCGCCGCAAACGACGCCATGTGTCCGAAAATTTGGCGGGTAGCGAACAAGCAAAGTTCGCTGCGAACCGCAAGGCCATCTCTACAGGACAGGGTTCGGTCTTGCCGCTTGTTTTGCCACCACACCTCCAAAAAGCTAGTGCTGGTTCTGCCACATCTGGCTACTCCACCACCACCTCCTCCTCCTCCTCCATGTCCTCTTCTGCTCAATTCTCCTCTGCAGCAGCAGTGCTCCCTAAGTGTTCAAGGGGCTATGCAATCAGTCAGGCTAAAAGATGCCATGCTGTGCTTCAGTTGTTCTGTCTAGGGTATAGTAGTCACACCGATGCAGAGATTCTGTCAGCTCTGCAGGGGCAGGCTCAGAGATGGTTGTATGCGATAATGGCACCAACCTTCTCTCCGCCCTCCGACAGGGACACTTGACACATGTTCCATGCTTGGCACATGTTCCGAATCTGGTGGTGCAGTGTTTCTTGACCAGATACCCAGGCTTCCAAGATCTCCTGAGGAAAGCCAGGAAAGTCTGTGTCCATTTCCGCCATTCATTCAATGCCAGTGCTCGCTTATCTTTCATTCAAGGGGAATTCAACCTGCCCACCAACCGCCTCATTTGTGGCATGCCCATCAGGTGGAACTCAATGTTGGCAATGCTGCAGCGGCTGCACATGCAGCAGAGGGCCATCAGTGATTACCTGTGTGAGTATGGCATAAGGACAGGGTCAGGGGAGCTTGGCTTTTTTTCGCCATGTCAGTGGCATTTGATTAAGGATGCATGCATTTTCCTATTACCATTTGAGGAGGCCACAAGGATGCTGAGCAGGGAGACGATGCATGCATCAGTGACACTATCCTGCTAGTCTACCTGCTGGAGCACACGCTGCGTGGAATCATGGACAGGGCACTTGAGACAGAACAGCGGCAGGAAGAGGAGGACTTCCTTTTCTCACAAGGCCCCCTTTATGCAGATATCATTCCTGATTGGCCACAAAACACACAGGAGGAAGAGGAAGAGGAGGACGAGGATTTCGTCAGCATTGATGTAGAGAAAGAGGATAGGATGCAGCAGTCTTCAGGGATGGTTTTGATTCCCCAGAAACCACAGGAGTTGTTCGTGGTTGGGGAGAGGTTGCTCCTGCTGACAATGTCATCCTTAGTGACCCAGAGCACTCAGAAGCTCATGCCTCCTCCAACGTACGTTGCATGGGCTCCCTGATTCTTCTTGAAGCCTGTGAAAGGACCTGAGGATTTTTGCTATCAATGAGTGGGATAATTACTGGTTGGCAACCCTTCTTGATCCACGTTACAAGGGTAAAGTTGCAGAGCTCCTCCTGCCTTCACAGAGGGAGCAGTGGATGAAACATCTTGGAGGACTTGAAAAAAAATTTGTGTACCGCATTTCTAGACACTGGGAGGTAAACATTCTCCGGACGTGTTTCTGAGGCATCTTTCAGCCAAAGAAGGAGCGGTGGAGAAGGTGGCCGGCTGACCAATGCCTTTAAACTGTTCTTTTGTCCTCAGCAGCACCCAGGGCTATTAGGTTTAACCAACCATCATCAGCGTCTCCATCATATGGTGCATGATTATCTAGGTGCAAGAGCAGACTTGGAGACCTTTCCAGCTGCGCGTCCACTAGCTTACTGGGTCTTGAGGATGGACCAATGGCCAGAGCTTGCTCAATATACAATGGAGCTACTGGCCTGTCCTGCTTCCAGCGTGCTTTTTGAATGGACGTTCAGTGCTGCTGGAGGTTTTGTGATGGACAAAAGAGTGTGTCTGTCCACAGACTCTGTTGATCAGCTGACTTTTATCAAAATGAACCAGTCCTGGATCAACAAGAGCTATCAGGCCCCTGATGCTGATGTAACAGATTGAATTTGCTAGGGGTCTGCCATCCATTGAAGACTACATATGCTGCCTATCCTATTCCTTTACCTGCTAGCTTCCAACAATGTTTTTGGTTTAGGTCACTACCAACCCCCAAGACTTAATTTTTCTGCAATTGTATGACAGGTGCATAAAATGTAAATATCTTATGTCATTTTTAACAGCAGGCCCTGTCTCTGTGCCCTGCTAACTGTGAGGGGTTCTGGTGTTCAGGCACCACCAACACCAAAGGCCCAATTTTTGGCACCTGTGTGGCACATGCGATTTTAAATTTGCATGGAATCCTTACCAGCAGGTCCTATTCCTGCACCCACCAAGAGTAACTGTGAGGCCTTGGTTACGGTGCTCAGGCACCACCTTCCGCAAAGGCCCAATTTTTGGCACTTGTAAAGCACATGCAATTTCAAATATGCATGGAATTCTTACCAGCAGGTCCCATTCCTGCACCCAGCAAGAGTAACTGCGAGGCCTTGGTTACAGTGCTCAGGCACCACCTTCCTCAAAGGCCCAATTTTTGGCACTTATATAGCACGTGCGATTTCAAATTTGTATGGAATTCTTACCAGCAGGCCCCATTCCTGCACCCTCCAAGAGTAACTGCGAGGTCTTGGTTACGGTGCTTAGGCACCACCTTCCGAAAAGGCCCAATTTTTGGCACTTTTATAGCACGTGCGATTTCAAATTTGCATGGAATTCTTACCAGCAGGTCCCATTCCTGCACCCACCAAGAGTAACGGCGAGGCCTTGGTTATGGTGCTCAGGCACCACCTTCCGCAAAGGCCCAATTTTTGATACTTGTATAGCACATGCGATTTCAAATTTGCATGGAATTCTTACCAGCAGGTCCCATTCCTGCACCAAGCAAGAGTAACTGCGAGGCCTTGGTTACGGTGTTCAGGCAACACCTAGCGCAAAGGCCCAATTTTTGGCACTTATATAGCACATGCGGTTTTACATTTGCATGGAATTCTTACCAGCAGGCCCCATTCCTGCACCCTCCAAGATTAACTGTGAGGCCTTGGCTACGGTGCTTAGGCACCACCTTCCAAAAAGGCCCAATTTTTGGCACTTTTATAGCACGTGCGATTTCAAATTTGCATGGAATTCTTACCAGCAGGTCCCATTCCTGCACCCACCAAGAGTAACGGCGAGGCCTTGGTTATGGTGCTCAGGCACCACCTTCCGCAAAGGCCCAATTTTTGGCACTTTTATAGCACGTGCGATTTCAAATTTGCATGGAATTCTTACCAGCAGGTCCCATTCCTGCACCCACCAAGAGTAACGGCGAGGCCTTGGTTATGGTGCTCAGGCACCACCTTCCGCAAAGGCCCAATTTTTGGCACTTGTAAAGCACATGCGATTTCAAATTTGCATGGAATTCTTACCAGCAGGTCCCATTCCTGCACCCAGCAAGAGTAACTGCGAGGCCTTGGTTACGGTGTTCAGGCAACACTTAGCGCAAAGGCCCAATTTTTGGCACTTATATAGCACATGCGATTTTACATTTGCATGGAATTCTTACCAGCAGGCCCCATTCCTGCACCCTCCAAGAGTAACTGTGAGGCCTTGGTTACGGTGCTTAGGCACCACCTTCCACAAAGGCCCAATTTTTGTCACTTTTATAGCACGTGCGATTTCAAATTTGCATGGAATTCTTACCAGCAGGTCCCATTCCTGCACCCACCAAGAGTAACGGCGAGGCCTTGGTTATGGTGCTCAGGCACCACCTTCCGCAAAGGCCCAATTTTTGATACTTGTATAGCACATGCGATTTCAAATTTGCATGGAATTCTTACCAGCAGGTCCCATTCCTGCACCCAGCAAGAGTAACTGCGAGGCCTTGGTTACGGTGTTCAGGCAACACCTAGCGCAAAGGCCCAATTTTTGGCACTTTTATAGCACATGCGATTTTACATTTGCATGGAATTCTTACCAGCAGGCCCCCATTCCTGCAGCCTCCAAGAGTAACTGTGAGGCCTTGGTTACAGTGCCAGGCACCACCTTCCACAAAGGCCCAATTTTTGGCACTTTTATAGCACGTGCAATTTCAAATTTGCATGGAATCCTTACCAGCAGGTCCCATTCCTGCACCCACCAAGAGTAACTGCAAGGCCTTGGTTACGGTGCTCAGGCACCACCTTCCGCAAAGGCCCAATTTTTGGAACTTGTAAAGCACATGCGATTTCAGATTTGCATGGAATTCTTACCAGCAGGTCCCATTCCTGCACCCACCAAGAGTAACTGTGAGGCCTTGGTTATGGTGCTCAGCCACAACCTTCTGCAAAGGCCCAATTTATGGCACTTTTATAGCACATGCGATTTCAAATTTGCATGGAATTCTTACCAGCAGGTCCCATTCCTGCACCCACCAAGAATAACTGCGAGGCCTTGTTTATGGTGCTCAGGCACCACCTTCCGCAAAGGCCCAATTTTTGATACTTGTATAGCACATGCGATTTCAAATTTGCATGAAATTCTTACCAGCAGGTCCCATTCCTGCACCCAGCAAGAGTAACTGTGAGGCCTTGGTTACGGTGCTCAAGTACCACCTTCTGCAAAGGCCCAATTTCTGGCACTTGTATAGCACATGCGATTTAAAATTTGCATGCAATTCTTACCAGCAGGTCCCATTCCTGCACCCACCAAGAGTAACTACGAGGCCTTGGTTACGGTGCTCAGGCACCACCTTCCGCAAAGGCCCAATTTTTGGCACTTGTATAGCACATGCAATTTCAAATTTGCATGGAATTCTTACCAGCAGGTCCCATTCCTGCACAACAGGCCCAATTTTTGCACCCAGCAAGAGTAACTGCGAGGGGTTACGGTGTTCAGGCACCATCAAAAAGCAAGGCCCAATTTTTCTGCACCCGTATGGCAAGTACATGCGATTTGAAACTTGTATGTATATTTGTATATGACATTTTTTGCTTTAGAAATGTCAGTATAGCTGCAGCAGGCTACATACATCATAGAGATGCACTACTTTACAGGCACATTCAGGGGACCCCCCCCCCCGGCACGATATTCTGTATATTCTATTCACGATAAAATCAGCAAATCAGTGCTCCTTTAAAAACGATCGTTTTTAAAAACTTTTCTTCATTGTTACATGTTCCCCAGGTCAGGACCCAGACACCATACACTTTTTTTGGGGCAATAACTTGCATTTAAGCATTCACAATGAAGCCGTTTGATTTTTGAGGTTCGAGTCCCAAAGACTTCAATGGGATTCGTTTGTTCGAACAAACTTTTCCTCTGTTCGCGATGTTCTGGTGCGAACCAAACCGGGGGAAGTTCGGCTAATCACTAGTAACAGATTACCTTCTGCACTCTTTAAAAAGAATGTTACATTTAAAGCATGTATGATCAGTCCTTACAGAGCAGCAAAGATCCAGTTACACAAATTAGCTAGCTATCCCATGACAGTTTTCATTTCTTCTGTGGCTCAGAGAATGACAGATTTTTGTGTCAATCCTTCCAGATACGTAGAAGAGAGTCCATGGACGAAAAGAAAAAAAAAAACTATTTAAAAAGATACTATTACCTACTAATGTAATTGTTTTAAAAATATTTTAGACCTTGTCAATTTTTCTTTGAGCATTCATTGAGATTTTTGCAGACCACACATCTGTATTAGCAAATCTTAATGAATTATGGAGGCTTACTGAGGATATAGGACAAATATTTTTAATAGGAGAGGCCTTGTATACAATCATTTGAAGATCTAAAGACAGCCCTTATTCAGTATTTCTGATTAATGTACAGTAGATCTCTATCAACCATTTTACGTTCAAGTGTATGTGGATAATGAGACAATTTCATCAGTAAAAATGTGTTAGGAGTGCATTGTACAATGCTACAAGTCAGAGAGATTTGCACCACTTGTTTTGCTAACACCTCATCTTACACTAAAAGGTGTTATTGCAAAGAAAGGCAAAGGGTGTTTATTCACTAAGATTTGCCTAGTGACAATTGGATCCTGAGAAGAAAGGCTTGTCAGTTGAAGTGGGTAATAAATATTTCTTGGCTCAAATGACGCAATGTGAGAGACAGAGCCACAGTTGTGTAAATGAACATGAACAAGTCACTCCTTCACTTTTTTAATGGACATTTGTCAGGAATACATTTCCTGTGCATATATAGATGGATCCAGATATTGGCACAATGGAGCGTATGTGATGGGATTTGCTGTTTGGATTCCAGATCAGCAACTTTTGTTACAATATTCGTTTCCTGGATATATTTCTGCACAAACAGCTGAACCTGAGGCTGCCTTGTGTTTATTTTGCAGTCAGAGTGACAGTGCAAATGTGGTTCATTCATTCACATTGTATCTTTCTATATGGTCCATGACAGGCATGGTTGGTTCTCAAAAATAATCCACTTCAACATGATCAAGTTTCTTTCAGAAATAGAACACATAGAAAAGATCAAAATAAATCAGTGGTCCTTTTGCAAAATTAGAGCAATTGTGAGTGTAGTAGTCAAAATATAAGAAACTGATAAGGCTACTTATTTATAAGATTTAATTTGGTCACAGGATAAAGAGGGGGACCCTGAAATGTTTCAGTTCAGTTAGAATCAGTGCAGACTGATAGTGGAGATAACATTTATTGTAAAAATATTGAAGGTCAATTGGTTACTTATACTTCAAAAATAATAGCTAGAATGCTATTGAAATGTAATTATTCTCTTTTTGCACATCCAGTACCTGATTTTTTTTTTTTTTTTTTTGTATGGGCTAAAGGAAGTACATTTTTGAAATACTTATTTTTAGAGCCCTTTGTCATCAAACTTCTGACTCTTGTCATATTTGTTTATAGATTCATCTAAAAGGAAAAGGTAAACTTAAACTAAAGATTGGGTGACTTATTTACATGCTGTATTTTAGCTTAAGAGCTTTAGTATTTTCTAGTATAGATTTGTCACCTTTTGAGTTGATAACAGAACAAAGAATGTCTATTCTTCTATCTTTTGAGATTAGCATACCTAGTTATTTACAATCTGTTGTATAGAAGGGAGTGTGGTAGCAAACATTGCAATAACAGGTACAGGAACTTTAGAAGTTTTCACAAAATATGGCTAGACTCTTACTAGATTTAAATAGAAATGATGTTTTGAATAAGATTCCTATTTCTGAGTATGTCAAGAAATGTATTCCAGGAACTCACATTATGGTTAAGAATTATAGATCTGAAGATACCTGTGATGCCAACTGGGAAGGTTCCTTTGTTATTCTTAAGTTAATTGGGACTATAGTTCATTTTTGTTCAAAGAATGGGTAAATAACTCAAAAAGGTCTGAGCCGAGAATAGTCCATATTGATCAATGAACATTACTTAAGAAAAACATATAATTTTTTGATAAGAATTTGATACTTTTTTTTTTAATTTTCTCTCCTAAATATCTTTTGTTTCTAAGTTTAAAGAATTTTTTTTCTGGATTTGTGACGTCTAACCTGACCATGAGACAAGCACAACTAACCTCTATTTGTAACTATTTTTTGGTTTTTGCTTTCATTATTACTTTCTTTCTAATTGTGTTATCAAGGACTATCATTTTTTGGATGGACTTCAACGTTTTCCTCAAATGGACTTGTTTCATAAGAGACATTGTGATCATTTGATCATTATGAGAGGGGGTGTTGGGATGCAATTCTCATATATTCATTTTTTTATGAATTGTCTGATATAGAAGAATATGAGTGTTAAGAGCTTGAAAATATTTTACACAGTGTATAGCTTATTCATATAAAATGGATTATACAGTTATGGCAATATTATGTGTAAAATCTGCTGTATTAATCTTGATGGTAGTGACAAAATAGAATGGAAACATAAGTGGCTCCGTGTTGACATTGAATATTGATACTTTCTCCTACACAATCTTTGTTAGTTTAGTAGATCCTTGGAAGAATGATATCATAGCAACAGCTAATAATCATGATACTAGTTTAGTTTATTATAGTTGTTACATCTAGGGTTTCATAATTATTTTACAGAAACACTTATTGTGATAAACTTGTAAACATAGAAATTATTTTATTTTACTAATTTTGTTAGAACACACACAACTTGGGAAAGTTAGATGGATGTGTTAATATCACAAGGATGTACAAAAATTGTACATTTGAAGCATCATTACCAATTAGAAGATAGATTTATCTTATTTTAGAAAGAAAAGATATAGAAATTTTACATGACATATGGATATATACTTCTTTTGAAGAAGATGCTATTTATATCTAGATAAAAAAATCTATAGTTAGTTAAAGTACATACAGGCTTGTGTGGAAGAGAAGGATCTGATTTAATGTGTTCAAACAGAGTTACTGTTGAACTAAATAATACGGAATGTTGAAAAAAGAGCATAGAAAATAGTTAGATAGATAGATAGATAGATAGATAGATAGATAGATAGATAGATAGATAGATAGATAGATAGATAGATAGATAGATAGATAGATAGATAGATAGATAGATAGATAGATAGATAGATAGATAGATAGATAGATAGATAGATAGATAGATAGATAGATAGATAGATAGATAGATAGATATTATGATTACTTATCATACTTTTAATTGTTTGGTGTGAAAGATAATGTATAAAGGCTTATATTGTACAAATCATTAGTTTTAGAAATTTCCTGGAATGGAAGAGATTTTATTTATTAATTAATAGTTTATATTATGGAGTAATATAATTTTACATATCAAAGATATTATTTACTTCTTCCTTACAGTGAAATAGAAAAATAGTTATATGATACAGTCAAAGACGTAAGAGTTTTACAAAAAGTTATATAAACTTATGAAATTGGAGAAAGAAAACCTTTGATGATAATACATCATTTAGATGGAAAATTAACTAAAATTAATAAATAATAAATATAATGATTCATGGTCTCTTGATGGAATAAAATAGTTACATTTTTAACAGGAAAATCTCCAGGTTTTGGAGAAGTGCTTATGTACATTATCTGACATATCCAATTTTATTATTGTTTATTGTATTGTTTGTTATAATTTATTTGTATTGTAAAAAAAAAATGATTTTTCTGCACCATTATTAGTTGACTATAGTGCATTAAGGGAGAATTAGATATTTAAAGTTTAATATTATTTTAAATGATAAAAGTCTCTATAGTACATATGAATGTTGAATGATGTAATATGTTAGTTTTTGAAGGTTACTTCATTATGTCTTAGGCAAAGACAGAGAAGCCATTTTGCTTTGTATGTATTTCTATTCTGAGTTTCTATATAAGTATTTTGGGTGGAGTTGTGTCTTACTATAGAAGCAAAACATATATGCAAAAGTGGGTGTTACTTTTATATTTAGAATTACTACCTTCTTGGGACACACTTTTTGCTGACATTGTCTTTACATACAGTATAAAAGACAAATATATCTACAGATTAAGCAGAGATGAGAAAATAACATCTTACACTCTGAAGACATGTAACATCTCTCTTTCCTTCTGTCCTTTTTTGTTTTATTCTGTTTCGGATGTTTTGCTTTACTTTAAGAAAATAAAAAAACTTTCCTGAAGTATCGTAACAGCTAAGAAGTTTATTTTGAATGCTCTTCTCCAGAGAAAATATGTTAATGCTCGTAGTTGTTCTTCATAACTGAGGTCCTCTAGCCCCTTATTAGCTTTGTTGCCCTTCTCTGGACTCTCTTCAGTTCAAGCACAGCCTTCCTAAGGACTGGTGACCACAACTGGACAGCATACTCAAGATGTGGCCTAACCAGAGTTTTGTAAAGTGGCACAGTTATAGTTTTATTTTTTGAGTAAATACTTTTGTTAATGCATTCTAATTGTCTGCTGACCTTGCTCGCTGTAGCTTGGCATTGCATGCTATTGCTGAACATGTGATCCTCTAGGACCCCCAGATCCTTTTCCATCCTAAATTCCCCAAGATTTTCTCCACTTGGCGAGTAACTTGCATTTATGTTTTTAGCTCACAAGTGCATTACTCTACATATTTCAATGTTAAACCTCATCTGCCATTTAGCTACCCACCTCTCTATGTTAATCAGGTCCTAGATTGCACTTTGTGGAATATTTACATTCTATTGTGCCCTCCTCTACTGATGGCTGGCTGGTTCAGGGTGTTGCTGCTTCTTACCCCACTGCTATCTCTGTTGACCCTTTATCCAGGTTCTGCTACAATTTTGTGTGTTGGGAAATTTGTGTCTATTTGTGATGTGCACCCTTCCTTGTGCACCATACTTCAAATGCTAGTTATAAATTAGGGTGGTTGCCATCTTTCTTTATAGCTTGTTTGCTGGATTTGGCATGGGGACATATTAGATGCCTTCAGCTGTCAATGTGCTCTTCTTGGGCGTCCAATGTGTCCCTTTGCCTTTAAGGATTGGGCTCCCTCCAGGCAAACCTTCCCCCTCATTTATACACCTATTCTTCAATTTGAAGTTATAGAGTTAGGACTGCAGTATACAGAAGAGCCTTAACATAAGCACTATAGCTTCCACATATATTTGGAAATGTGTGCAACTAAAACCTCTGTTTTTATGGTGAATTGCTAGATAGGGTAAATGTTTTTATTTTTTTTGCAAGCTGGCTGCTAGCTGATTTTTGTCTGGTAGTGATGCGCATTGCCCTTCCATGTGCACCTTACTGGCCGTCGCAGCTAATTCAGCGTGCCACACTGGAAGTGACACTAGCCGTCATATTTGCTTGGTATGTGCGGCTTTGGAGCCTGTTTTTAGCTCGCTATACACATTGTTTTATAGCGGTTGTGCCCGTTTACATATATAAATTTCTTCATTGGTGTTCTTAAGTGATGTTTTAATAAATTTAATTTTTAAATACTTCACTATGGGTATGCACCATTTTCATTTTTTGGCAAACAACTAATGCTGGGGGAGAGACCTGGATAGAGGATATGCCTTTTGCTTGGAAAATTGTGTTTATGGTATATGTCTGACCAATTATAATTTATTGGTCCATACTGTCCAGTAGGAGGCTCCTTTGAACGGTGTCACCTGGTGGTGGATGTATTCTTTTATCAACAGGAAGTAGTAGTGTGAGGAGTGGTCACTTCCAGCAACATATAATTGTCACATAAATGGTCATTCAATACGGACTGTTGTTTAGACTTTTTCTCTTCACTTCACATGGCTTTGAACTAATACCACTTGGGAATTAACACTAGTAATCATGGACTACTATTAATTCAACTGTTCACGGATTGTATGGTGCATGATATTTATTTGTTTATGTATTGTTTTACAGTATTGCATTTTAATTTAGTGCTGCTTTAGGATAGTTTATTTTACCTTACTGCAAAGGCTAGTTAAATTGCCATCTTTATGTCTGCTACAATCCTCTTTAGACATTTGACAGCTGCTGGTAACTTTCAGACATTGGACAGGTGCTGGTAATTTTGCACGTCATCTCTGCCAAACATTTCTACCTCCTAATCATTCTTTGTTTGGTTCACTTTTTAACAACCTAATCCCCAGTTCAAAGCCTAACATAAATTATCCCCTAACATGAGGCATTAACTCCCCTGCCAGCACTTAACTAAAGTGCTAAAGCAAGCTCTTATTATTTAAAAAATGTAACTCACTGTGCATTAAACATTTCATGTCAGCAGGCCCGGACTGGGACAAAAAATAGGCCCGGGCATTTTAGGCTGAGCAGCCCCTTTTTTTTTTTTTTTTACAAAATGACCAATGATGAAAACTACCGGCAGAGCAGAGGGATGGCGGTGGGAGAGATGGGATGAGGCAGAGCAGAGGGATGGTGGTGGAATGGATGGGATGAGGCAGAGCAGAGGGATGGCGGTGGGATGGATGGGATGAGGCAGAGCAGAGGGATGGCGGTGGGATGGATGGGATGAGGCAGAGCAGAGGGATGGCGGTGGGAGAGATGGGATGAGGCAGAGCAGAGGGATGGCGGTGGGAGAGATGGGATGAGGCAGAGCAGAGGGATGGCGGTGGGAGAGATGGGATGAGGCAGAGCAGAGGGATGGAGGTGGGATGGATGGGATGAGGCAGAGCAGAGGGATGGCGGTGGGATGGGTGGGATGAGGCAGAGCAGAGGGATGGCGGTGGGATGGATGGGATGAGGCAGAGCAGAGGGATGGCGGTGGGAGAGATGGGATGAGGCAGAGCAGAGGGATGGCGGTGGGAGAGATGGGATGAGGCAGAGCAGAGGTATGGAGGTGGGATGGATGGGATGAGGCAGAGCAGAGGGATGGAGGTGAAATGGATGGGATGAGGCAGAGCAGAGGGATGGAGGTGGGATGGATGGGATGAGGCACAGCAGAGGGATGGCGGTGGGATGGATGGGATGAGGCAGAGCAGAGGGATGGCAGTGGGATGGATGGGATGAGGCACAGCAGAGGGATGGAGGTGGGATGGATGGGATGAGGCACATCAGAGGGATGGAGGTGGGATGGAGGTGGGATGGATGAGATGAGGCACAGCAGAGGGATGGAGGTGGGATGGATGAGATGAGGCACAGAGGTGGGATGGATGAGATGAGGCACAGAGGTGGGATGGAGGTGGGATGGATGAGATGAGGCACAGAGGTGGGATGGAGGTGGGATGGATGAGATGAGGCACAGAGGTGGGATGGATGAGATGAGGCACAGAGGTGGGATGGAGGTGGGATGGATGAGATGAAGCTCAGAGGTGGGATGGAGGTGGGATGGATGAGATGAGGCACAGAGGTGGGATGGAGGTGGGATGGATGAGATGAGGCACAGTGGTGGGATGGATGAGATGAGGCACAGAGGTGGGATGGAGGTGGGATGGATGAGATGAGGCACAGAGGTGGGATGGATGAGATGTGGCACAGAGGTGGGATGGATGAGATGAGGCACAGAGGTGGGATGGAGGTGGGATGGATGAGATGAGGCACAGAGGTGGAATGGATGAGATGAGGCAGAGAGGTGGGATGGATGAGATGAGGCACAGAGGTGGGATGGAGGTTGGGATAGATGAGATGAGGCACAGAGGTGGGATGGAGGTGGGATGGATGAGATGAGGCAAAGTGGTGGGATGGATGAGATGAGGAACAGAGGTGGGATGGATGAGATGAGGCACAGAGGTGGGATGGATGAGATGAGGCACAGAGGTGGGATGGATGAGATGAGGCACAGAGGTGGGATGGAGGTGGGATGGATGAGATGAGGCACAGAGGTGGGATGGATGAGATGAGGCACAGAGGTGGGATGGAGGTGGGATGGATGAGATGAGGCACAGAGGTGGGATGGATGAGATGAGGCACAGAGGTGGGATGGAGGTGGGATAGATGAGATGAGGCACAGAGGTGGGATGGAGGTGGGATGGATGAGATGAGGCACAGAGGTAGGATGGATGAGATGAGGCACAGAGGTGGGATGGATAACATGAGGCACAGAGGTGGGATGGATGAGATGAGGCACAGAGGTGGGATGGAGGTGGGATGGAGGTGGGATGGATGAGATGAGGCACAGAGGTGGGATGGATGAGATGAGGCACAGAGGTGGGATGGATGAGATGAGGCACAGAGGTGGGATGGATGAGATGAGGCACAGAGGTGGGATGGAGGAGATGAGGCACAGAGGTGGGATGGATGAGATAAAGGCACAGAGGTGGGATGGATGAGATGAGGCACAGAGGTGGGATGGAGGAGATGAGGCACAGAGGTGGGATGGATGAGATGAGGCACAGAGGTGGGATGGATGAGATGAGGCACGGAGGTGGGATGGATGAGATGAGGCACAGAGGTGGGATGGATAAGATGAGGCACAGAGGTGGGATGGAGGTGGGATGGATGAGATGAGGCACAGAGGTGGGATGGATGAGATGAGGCACAGAGGTGGGATGGATGAGATGAGGCACAGAGGTGGGATGGATGAGATGAGGCACAGAGGTGGGATGGAGGAGATGAGGCACAGAGGTGGGATGGATGAGATGAGGCACAGAGGTGGGATGGATGAGATGAGGCACGGAGGTGGGATGGATGAGATGAGGCACAGAGGTGGGATGGATAAGATGAGGCACAGAGGTGGGATGGAGGTGGGATGGATGAGATGAGGCACAGAGGTGGGATGGATGAGATGAGGCACAGAGGTGGGATGGATGAGATGAGGCACAGAGGTGGGATGGATGAGATGAGGCACAGACGTGGGATGGATGAGATGAGGCACAGACGTGGGATGGATGAGATGAGGCACAGAGGTGGGATGGATGAGATGAGGCACAGAGGTGGGATGGATGAGATGAGGCACAGACGTGGGATGGATGAGATGAGGCACAGAGGTGGGATGGATGAGATGAGGCACAGCAGAGTGTCTTTCTTCCTTACCTTGCAGAGTTGCAGCAGGCCTTGGATGCCGGTGTCTTCTTCGCGCCAGGCCCGGATCAAGCAGGAAGGAGTCCCGTCTAGCTCCTCCTCCTTCACAGCCAGTCCTCCCCCTCCGGCCTCCAGTATGGCGATGGCTGAGCCTGCGGAGCCTGCCACTATGCCTAGGACCAGGGGGACACTACACAGTGAGTGCAGTGACATACCCGGCCGGCGGCCGGCCAGCCAAAAGAATATGCGGCTGGCCGGCCGGCCGCGGAGAGGCCAGCTTGGGATGGGACTCAGAGGGAGGGACACTGTCTGGGACTGGCACACAAAATGACATGCGCCCGGAGGTCGGCCCACCGGGCATATGCCCGGTCTGCCCTATGGCCAGTCCGGCCCTGCATGTCAGCATTTCACATTTCTTTCATCCCCACCCTCATTTTCCAAATTGTTAAAATATTACTTAGTATTTGAGGTTGAACAAAAGCAACAGTCCATCCAGGTCAACCTGTGCAGGTATGTGTGTGTCAGTGACGTGATAATTTCCCATAAGCCTGAATGTTGTGATCTGTGAGATGCACGTCCAAGAGTCTTTTAAAAGTAGCCATACTCCCCGCAGCTACCACCAATTGTGGAGGAGAGTTCCCCATTCTCACTGCCCATACAGTGAAAAACCCCTTACGCAGCTTAAGGTTAAAGGTTAAACCGCCTCATCTCTAATCTCATTTTGTGGCCACGTGTCCTCTTGCACTCCTTGAGACTTAATATTTTTTTTCCTATGTTGGGATTACCATTGAGGTATTTGAAAATCACTATCATGTCCCCTCTCAGGCGTCTCCTCTCCAATGAGAATACATTTTTTTTTAAATACATTTTATTGGGTTTTCAAAGAAATAACAATAACAACAAATTTAAATCTGCAGAGTTTACATTCAACAGAACAGTAAACCTGGTAATACTATGTATAACAAGTTGATAGCAAACATGGCTATCAGCTAAAGGCAAAAACTTGAGGGGGGGAGGAGAGGGGTAGGGGGGTCCTCTGCCATTGAAGAGTAAGGCCCGTAGCAAGAAAAGATGCTGGTCCATAGCTCTGATGCATTGGGGTGTTCCAATCAAAGTCTGAGTCTCAAAGGGGTGGGTGATGCCACAGAGAAAGGGGGTTGCAATGTTAAGGGTCCATAAGATGTGAAACTGAAGGCAAGGTTCAAGCAAGTCCCTGACAGCATACCCGCCGTCATGTGCTGCTGTAGGGATAAGATCAGCTGCGTGTGTGAAGATGGCTAGTGCAATCCAGGTTGTGGAGATGACTCAGTGGTCAAGCTGATTGCTGGCAGGTTGGTAGGACCTTCTCAGATCCAAGGAGATGTCCGGGAAAGCGGATCTGGGCTGCAGGAAGAAAGACCATGTGTTATAGAATTTAGTTGATCTGTGTGGATTGGACGTGGTAACGTCTAGAGCTTCTTTGTCGCAGAGTTGTTTGAGACCTACTTTCTGATCCAAGAGCTTGGGAGGGGTGCACTGAATCCATTTTGCAAGAATGTTCCTCCTTGCTATCATGTAACACCTAGCCAGCCAAGGTTTGTGGTTGGTAAGAATGCAAGCTTGTGGCTTAGAAAGTTTTCGAGTCACTGCTTCAAAGGTGCCAAAGAGCCGGAGGTATGGGTCCATGTGGGGGTTCAGGCCAGTTAGAGAGGCTACAAATAGTTCCACCTTGGTCCATATAGACTTGATCTTAGGGCAGCTCCATAGTTTGTTTGCAAGCGATAGCTTAGATAAGTTGCATAATGGGTAGCAAGCATTAGAAGATGGGGATCCTGTATGGAGGTAAGGAACATAACTGCGGTGGAGGATATTAAATTGTTGTTCCCTCCAAAATTCGTTGGTGATATGTTTGCAGGTAGTGAGGTAGCCGGAGAGGATGAGGTCATGAGCATATTGGGAGGGAAAGTCCTTTTCCCAAGGAGTAGCAATGAAAGCCGATCTCAATATCGAGGGTTGGGTTAGCAGGCGTTGGTAGAGATCCAAGATTTTGTGAAGGTGGAGTTAGGGATTCGTCAATCTGAGTCTTTTTGAAACATTGGGTCCTTGAAGGGCAGATCTTTGAGCAGAATAAATGAATTGCTTGTAATCGCTCCTCGTAATTAAGGTTCTCCAATCCCCTAACTAGTTTAGTTGCCCTTCTTTGGACTCTCTCCAATTTCAGCACATCCCTTCTGAGGATTGGCGACGAAAACTGGACAGAATACTCCAGATGTAGGCGGACCAGGGTTTTGTAAAGGGGCAGGATTATAGCTTTATCTTTAGAATATATCCCCTTCCGTCATCCATCAGAAAGGCAAGAGATGAGGTGAGCAAAGGTGTGAGGGCAGACGATCATAAAAATATTATCTTATGCAACAATAATTATGCAACAATAACTATGTAACAATAATTATGCACCAATAATTATTACTTGTTACTTGGCGACCAACATTTCAGACAAGGGCAAGCGTAGGTGTTGAGCGCTTAGGAGCGAGCATATATAGGCGCGGAGATTTTCTACACACAGGTGGTCTTCATAAGGTAAGAAGTAGCAACCAAACATACGAAATCAAACGCCTTAGTTTCAGGATTAATCTGTAGATAGGGCCGTATGGCTGCAACGTAATGTCATAGGAGTCGGCTTTAAGGGCATGGGGAGGGAAGGGGGGGGGTGTAGACTCCACACGAGAGCTTCCCATAGGTCTCCAGCCCGCGTGTGGGGTAGGGGTGGGGGATTGGGGCGGAAGAGGGGGGGGAGGGGAGCCCTAATTTTTAACGCATCTTACAGTTACGTTGATGTCCAAAAGTCCCAATGGTAGTTACATTTTTTCAGAGACATGTCATTTATGGCTAAGGAACGTTCAAATCTGTGGTTAGTTTGTAACAGGGAAATCACTTCCTGCATGGTAGGTGGGGTAGTGTTTTTCCATTTACGCAAGATCAGCAGTCTGGTAGCTATCAGCGTATGCATTATCCAAGCATGGAAACGGTGGGGGTGGTTGTCGATACCTAAGTGTAGGAGGGCTAAAGCTGGATTTGGGGTTATGATACAGCCTGTGTGTGATGCAATGTACTTGAAGACATTATTCCACAAACTGGTGAGGGATGGACATTCCCACAATATATGTAAAAGTGTCCCTGTGTGTCCGCAGTCTCTCCAGCAGAGTGGGGAGTGGGCCCGAGAGAAGCCCGCAAGGCGGTAGGGGGTATAATACCACCTGTTGGTAATTTTCATGGCCATTTCCCAATGCGTAGCGCAGTGGATGTGTTTTTGAACTGTTCTTAGGGCTAATTTCCATTGTGTAATAGTAAACGTGGTGCCCAGATCAGCATCCCATTTGAACATAGGTGGAGTCTTTAAAAAAGAAGTGTTGTCCAAGAAGATATCGTAATAGTAGGAAAGACGTTTGGGGCTGTCAGGGCAATCTGTAAAAGCTTCCCATATCCGCCTATCGACCATGATATCCGTTAGTGGGTGTTGAGACAGAAAATGTTGGATACGTTTGGCATGAAATTAAAGCGATATAGGGTGGTTATAAAGTCGTGTCAGGGTGGAGCAGGGTGCCACGGTATTTTCGTTTAGAAATTGGGAAACACTTGTGATGCCATGTTGTCGGAGAGTGTGTACGGGCAGGTCTGGGACATGAGTTGACAGGAGAGACAAGGACATGTTAGTTTGGGGTAAGATATTTGTAGCATAGTGTGGGAGGGTGGGTTTCCGCCAAGCTCGTAGGGAGGCTTGCATGGGGAGAGGAAGAATTTTGAGATCCCAGTGGAGCCATCTGTCTCCAATTAGGAATAACCGTAAATCTTTGGTAGGAGTTAGTGCCGATTCTAAGTCCACCCAAAGAGGAGGAGAGGAGCTTTCGAGCCACAATTTGGTTTGAGATAGTGTAGTCGCCCAATAGTATGAATTAATATCTGGCAAACCCGCCCCACCAAAGTGTTTGCTTTTGTGTAGGGTAGATGCTGTGCACCTTGCTCGCTTACCTTCCCATAGGAAGTGGTGTAATTGTTTAGTGAAAAGCGATAAGCTGGTATATGAGAAGGGAACGGGTAGGTTCCTGAAGAGGTAGAGAATTTGGGGATGAACTACCATTTTATAGGCTGCTAGATGCCCACACCAGGCTAGTTCAGATTTCTGTATGTGTTTTAGTGTGGCGTTTGTTTTCTTGAGCATTTGCATCAAATTTGCGGAAAGTAACGTTTGAGGAGTGGGGGTGATGTCTATTCCAAGGTAATGGATGCTATCCTGGGTCCAGGGGATAGGGACTATTTTTTGCAGGCGACGGTTCACTGTAGCACTTACTCCTAGATTGAGGATTTTGTTGCATTGAGTCTATAGTAGGAGACAGCGCTAAAGGACCTCAGTGCTTCATATGCAGCCGGTAGAGAGTGCAGGGGATCTGTCAACATAAGGATGACATCGTCCGCAAACAAATTAATTTTGTGAGTTGTGCCTGTCACGGAGAAACCTGAGATAGCGGGATTATTACGTATAGATTCAGCTAGGGGTTCTATAACAAGATTGAACAAAGAGGTGGATAGCGGGCATCCTTGCCTAGTACCATTAGTTATAAGAAAAGGCTTTGAAAGGACACCTGAGGTATTGACCTGAGCTGAGGGGTTTGAGTATAGCGCGGAAATGGCAAGCAGAATGGGTCCAGAGAATCCGAATTTTCGTAGGGCAGCGTACATATAACCCCAGTGAACCCTGTCAAAAGCCTTTTCCACGTCTATAGTCAATAGGACCGAGGGTATTTTATGAAGGTTGGCAAGAGTGACAATATCTATGACCCTCCTGGTGGCATCGGAGGTGTGTCGGCCAGGCATAAAACCCATTTGGTCACGTTTAATGAGAGTGGGCAGTACAATTTGAATACGTTTAGCAATAATTTTGGCGAAGAGTTTGGCGTCCGAATTAAGAAGGGAGATTGGGCGAAAATTGGGAGGGGTAACAGGATCTTTCCCTGGTTTAGGGAGTGTAGAAATGTAAGCTTTGAGCATATCCTGTGGGAGAGAACCGGTGGAGACAGCTTTCGCAAAAACCGTTTCCAGGTGTGGGGCTAGGGTGTGCGCAAATTGTTGGTAATACTCATTGATAAGCCCATCCGGGCCGGGTGATTTGCCTTTGGGTAATGTTTTAATGATGGTCTCTATTTCCGTCGCAGTGATGGGGATATTTAGGGAGTCTAGCTGTGATTGTGAGAGGGTAGGTAATTTAAGAGAATGTAAGAATTGGTTAATGGTGTGGTCTGTGGGTTGGCACTCACTTGGGCAGTCTTTGAGGTTGTATAAAGAGGCATAGAAGTCAGCAAACATGTCTGCAATGGCCTGAGGGTGGGAAACTTTTTGTGAGGATGATGTGGACAACAAAAAGGGAATACGTGTCCTAGCCTGCTGTTGTTTAACCCTAGATGCTAGGTGCTTACCCGCTTTATTTGCCTGTGTGTAGTGGGATTGTCTGAGCCTGTTTAGATATCTATCTGATTGGTCAACAAACATCAATCTGAGATCATGACGCAAGAGAGATAATTCCGATGATCGTGCATCCGAGGGGGAATGTTTATTCTCAATTTCGAGAAGATGGATCTTAGACAGAAGATCTTTCATTTTAGAATTGGGCTGCTTCCGTGCCCTGGATTGCTGTTGAATGCATACTCCCCTAATAAAGGCTTTGTGCGCAGACCACAGCACCCAGGGGTCCGATACAGAGCCAGTGTTAAATTCAAAGAATTCGTGAAGGTGTTTGTTGATATGAGCGTGAGAGGTAGCGTCTATCGCATCGCCAGATAAAGGTCAATTGAACCAGCGCCCCCTCCTCAATGATCAGTTCAACTGCAGCATCGTTCCGACCACGTAATATCTCTGATTTCCGAGGAGGTGGACTTCCCTAGGAGGAACAGATCCGTAACAAACAGGTCGATGCGAGAGTAGGAGGGTTGTCTATTGGAGAAAAACGTGTAGTCCCTCTCGGATGCATGTAAACATTTCCACACATCAAATAAACGTGTTGCATTCAGAGTAGAAGACAAGGATACGTGTCGACCCCTGGATGGGCCCGATGAGTCCAGCCCGGGGTCGACAACCAAGTTAAAGTCACCACACAGCATTAGGTGTCCATATTTAACCCGATCTACTTGTTTAAGCAGTCTCCTTAAGAAATGCAGCTGGTGTGCATTCGGAGCGTAAAGTGCTACAATCGTCAGTGGTAAACCATTAACATCACAGGTGAGAATAACGTAGCGGCCAGCTGGGTCTAGTATAGAGGATTTATGGCAAAAGGTTAAAGTATCTTTCAGAGCTAGCATCACTCCGGCTTTTTTACTGGGCCCATTCGCTAAAAAGATGTGGGGGAAATTTTTGTGCAGGCATTTAGGGTGGTTGTTGGTTTGAAAGTGCGTTTCCTGCACCGCTACAATGTCCGCCTTGCTATCCTGGATTTCCCTCCATAGAGAATGTCTCTTTGCCGGGTGATTCAGGCCGTGAGCGTTAATTGTCATACATTTTATGGTCATTTTTGATCATATAGACAGTCATGACTCCGGTGATCCATGAAATAAAAAAAAAAAAGAGTATGACCAAAAATCGTTTGCGATCGGTCTGTAGGTAACAACACAACAGCTGAGAGATCGTCTGTGTCCACACAGGTGACGGAAGAGGGTCAGAGGATGACAGGATGGGATAAGGAACAAAACTGGGGAGGTTAACGTTAAGAATAGGACTGTCGCAGCAGTCCGGGGACAGTTAAATCTGTCGCAGAGAGACTGGAGGGCCATGGAAGGAAAACATCCTTAGGCCGGGAACACTATTTGGTTGGGAACTTGAGTACGAGGCAAGCCCCAAAACAGAACATCACTTAGGTTTGGCGGAGCGTTTGCGGGAGATCACATGCCACGGTTCTTCCTGGTACTCTGGCTGTGGCGCAATGGGTGGGCCTGGTTCAGGAGGGGGGAGAATGTTCCAGGAGCGTAGAGCCGTTAATCCCTCCTCTAGGGTCCGGATGATAGCTGTGGAACCTCCATGTGTGACGATGAGGGTAGCAGGGTACCGCCATTTGTGGGGTACATTGTTGTTACGCAATGCTTTTGTAACTGTGGCCAAATTGCGTCTGCTCTGCAAGGTATGCCGAGAGAGATCTGGCAATAGTTGGAGACCACAGAATTCAGCAGGCAAAGAAGGAGTGTTGCGGGTGGCTCGCATGAGCTGGTCCTTAATATGATAAAAGTGGACTCTCAGCAATACGTCCCTAGGAAGATCACCCGCTATAAAAGACGGTTTGGGGAGCCTGTGGATCCTATCGATCAGGAGATCGGCTGCAGTCGCTATAGATAATAGTGTGCGAAAAAGGTTGGTGGCATAGGGCAATAACTGATCTGGTAGCACCGATTCAGGTATACCCCGGATTTTAATATTGTTCCTTCTGGAACGATCTTCCAGATCAGCCACTTTGTTTTTCAACCACTGGATATCCTCCCTTTGGGCGTTATAGTCATCCACCATGTCATTATGTGAGGATGCTTGGGATGATACCACTTGTTCCACACTGTCCACCCTATGACCCAGGGATTGTACCTCAGATTTATACTGGTGCATGCAAGACATCATGTCTGCATGCATGGAAGTTTTCAAGGTGAGGAGCATGTCCTTAAGGACTGACACTGACACAGGCTGATCTCCAGATGGGAAGGACACAAAGGGGTCAGAGAATGGCTGGGATGCAGACATTGCAGCAGAGGGGGACATGGAGACAGGCATACTTGCAGTTGGTTGAGATCCAGGAGGAGAAGTCGTTCTAGGCTTGTTTTTAGCCGGGCTCCGCGAGGATGGAGAAAGAGGGGGAGATGGAGGTGAAGCTGAGCCAGAGGATGTCCCGCTGTCTGGGTTCGCAATCATCCTGCCAGGATGTGCGGTGGATGAAGGAGGATGATGCAGGCCTGGTGTATTACTGTTGTGGCGCGGTCCACCGCCGCCATCTTGCCGTGGTCCTGGGCCTTGCTGGAGGAAGAATCCGGACAGCTTGTTAAGCTGACCGGGATCCTTTTTGCGGCGGGTCATCGCGATCTTGATGTCCGGCAGGGTGATCAGGCAGAGGTGCGGGGTGCCGATGCTGTGACCGGGGCTATATCTGCAGCGGTGTTCCCGATGGCCAGCAGAGCAGGACTATCACACGTCCATTCACTCCGCCGGAAGCCACGCCTCCAAGATTTCTATATCTTGATGAGAAGTAATTGCAATGCCTATTTTTGTGTCATCCACAAAAATTGAGATTGAGCTAATGATCCCTTCCTCTATGTTATTAATGAATAAATTGAACAAAATTGGTCCCAGGACTGAGCCTTGTTGGACCTCATTTATCACTCCAGACCAGTCTGAGTATTCGTTATTTATCACCACCCTTTGGACACGCTCCATGTAACCAGTTTTCTATCCAAGAACAAACCTTGTGGTCGATGCCTGCAGAACTTAGTTTGTAGATTAAGTCTTTGCGTGGAACTGTGTCGAATGCCCTAACAAAATCCAGATACACCACACCCACAGGTCTCATCTATCTAGCTCACAGCTCACCTCCTCATAAAATGGTAACAGATTGTTTTTTTCAAGAACGTCCTTTTGTAAACCCGTGCTAAAAACAACTGATGATACTGTTGTCCTTAAAAAATTCTTGGATATAGTCCCTTATCATCCCTTCCAATAATTTACATGCAATTGATGTCAGCCTGACCGGCCTATAGTTTCCTGGAATATCCCTCTGCCCTTTTTTGAATATTGGTATCACATTAGCTTTCCTCCAATCACCTGGTACAGTTCCTGTCAATATACTGTCTGCAAAGATTAGGAACAATGGTCTAGATATAACCCTACTGAGTTCCTTGAGTACTCTCGGGTGCAAGCCATCCGGTCCTGGTGATATATTAGTGTTAATGTTATCAAGTCTTTCCTTGATTTCACCCTCTGTTAGTCTGTGATGTGCTGCTAACCATACAGTCATGGTCAGTATACCCCTCCTTTTCGTGTGTATAAACCGAGGAGAAGAAAGTATTTAGTACAGTTGCCTTCTCTGTGTCCTCTGTAACCATCCTCCCATCATTGTTAAATATGTGTGCAATGTGCTCTGACCTCGCTTTTTTGCTATTAAAGAGGAAGTAAAGTCCCTGTAAAGAGAAAGGCATAATGAGCTAGTATGCATCGCATACTAGCTCATTATGTAGTACTTACCTTAAAACGAAGCCCCACCGTGCCGCCACCTCAGCGACAGGACGGCGACATGTCCGGCCGTCCTGCTTCCGGGTTCGTGTCCTCCGGCTATCTGATTGGCCGGAGGCGCGATTACATCACTCCCGCGCCTGCGCGCGGGAGCCGCCGTTCACGGCACTGAGCTCTGAAGGAACGGCACGGGTGGCCGTTCCTTCAGAGCGCCTGCGCCGGTGACGTCATCGGCAGTATGCACTCTAAATATCTCCTAAACGGTGCAAGTTTGGGAGATATTTATAGCACCTATAGGTAAGCCTTAATATAGGCTTACCTATAGGTAAAAGTTTGTGAGGTGGGTTTACAACCTCTTTAACCTCCCTGGCGGTATGATTCTTTTGGATTTTAGGTGCTGAAAGCGGTACCATTATTTTGCATGTAATTCTTGTGAATGAGCAGCCCAAACCAACTGTATACATTTATTATATATATTATATATATGTATGTATACATATATTATATATATATATATATATATATATATATATATATATATATACATATATATATATATATATATATATATATATATATATATTACTTTCAATAGATTTTTATTGAAAAATTATAAAATACAAATAACAAACCAAAGTCGGTTTAACAAGAAATAGCCGTATCGAGCATGTACAGAGAATTAACAGAATGAAAAGATAAGATAATGAACACATATATGCATACCATAAGTGCTGAGTATTGCCCGTGTATCAAAGGAGCATGGTATATGAACACTTTAAACAATGTATATTAACACATTAAACAATGTATAGTAACACATTAAGCAATGTAAACAACTGAGTAACCTACGTCAGCCAGGAACCTGGGAGAAGTATGGGCTTTGAAACCATGTCTGCCAGTCGGAATGAAACTTAGGACCCTTGGCTTTGGAGTAGGCATATGCCTTTTCCAGTGAGCATTGCATGTTTATCAGGCGGATAGCTTCCATGTGTGAGGGTGGTATAGGCTGTTTCCAGTAACGCGCTATTACTGTTTTGGCCGCCACCAGTATATGCACCACGACCGTCCTCAAGGCGGGCGGGAAAGAGTCCAAACCCAACGAGAGGAGGGCCAAAGCTGGATCGGGCTTCCTGAGAACGCCAGTTGTAGTGGATAGAACCTCAAACATCTTTCTCCAGAAGCTAGATAGGCCCTTGCAGGACCAGAAAATATGCAAAAGTGATCCGATTTGGTCGCAGTTGGACTCTGTGAATCGTAAATCTTTGACAGTCGGTACGGCGTTAGGTACCAGCGAGTAAGGATCTTCTGGGCTTGTTCCCAGTGGTTCACGCATTGGGTAGATTTATATGAGCCGCGGATGGCGGTCTTCCATTGAGCCTCGGAGAAAGATGTTTGCAGCTCCTTCTCCCACGCCAACATGTGGGGCGACTTGGAGAACCCCGCTTTTTGACCAAGGAGGTTATAGAATAATGAAATACCTTTTACCGGGGCAGATGGGGATGTGAGGAAATTCCACACCTGTATGGGGAGGTTGATTACCGGGGGAGGGTGTTTGCGAAGAAAACTTGCTATGCTGTTGTAGGAATAAAGTGTCTGTGGTGGCAAGCCAAATTCCGAACGTAGGGAATCAAATGATTTGAGAGAGTTGGACTGCAGGAGCTGGTCCACTGTGACGATACCGGCCGCCTGGAGGATGGAGAGATTGGTGTAGGGAAGTAACCTACATAACGTGGTGATCGGGATCTGGACTGGTACGGTTTTAGACGTGGTAGGGAGCTGTGTAAGAAGGGTACGCCAAGCTGTTAGCGTGGCTTGAGTGGGCAGAGGTAAACAATGAAGTGCTAGTGGTTTCCACATATCAGCTAGTAGCAGGTCCGATAGGGCACCAGTTTTGGAGAGGGTAGATTCAACAGAGACCCATGGAGTGTTATGTCGTCCCGAGAACCAATGGCGCAAGGATGACAGGTGGGACGCTATATAGTAGTCATTAATGTCAGGGAAGCCCAATCCCCCTATTGATTTGTGTTTAACTATGTGGGATCGCGTGCATCCAGCCCTTTTTTTCTGCCAAACGAACGTGTGTAACAATTTATTGAAGGGAAGAATGGCTTTCTTTGAGAAAGGGACTGGCAAGGTGCGGAAGACGTATAGGATCTTGGGCAGGCAGACCATCTTGAACGCGGCTATACGCCCCATCCAAGACAGTTCAACGGTTTTAAGCTTAGCGACATCCGAGGCTATAGATTTCATAAGGGGGGTTACATTTGCCGTGACCATGTTGGAGGTGGGGAAAGTCAAATCTATACCTAGATAATGCAGGGGTTGAGTGGTCCATGTATACGGTAGGCTAGCCTGTAAGTGGGATCGTGCCGTCGGGTGGACCCCCATGTCGAGTATCACCGATTTGCTGAAATTAACCTTATAATATGAAATTCTGCTGAATGTCTGAAGGATATTGTGGGTGGCCGGCAAGGATATAGTGGGGTTTGTGAGGCTTAAAATGACGTCATCAGCAAAAAGTGTGATAATGTGGTGGGAGTTAGGGAATTTGAATCCGGTCACCAGGGAGCTCTGCCTCAATTGTACCGCTAGCGGTTCTATCAAAAGGTTGAAAATTAGAGGGGAGAGCGGACACCCCTGACGAGTTCCGTTCGAAATGGGGAAAGATTTAGAGAGCATGCCGGCGGACAACACTCTAGCGGAGGGGTTTGAATATAGAGTGAGGATGGCAGATAAGATAGGGCCCGCAAAGCCAAATTTTCGTAGAACGGCCTGCATATATCCCCAGTGTACACGGTCGAACGCCTTCTCTGCATCAATAGAGAGTAGCAGAGAAGGCGTTCGAGTGCGTTCCGCATGATGCATCAGATTGACAACGCGTCTGGTGGCATCTGGGGCCTGGCGGCCCTGGACAAATCCCATCTGATCTGCCCCCACTAGAGTAGGGAGTACTGTGGCTAGGCGATTTGCTACGATTTTAGCATAGATTTTTAAATCGGTATTGAGCAAGGATATGGGCCTAAAGTTTGTCGGGGTATTGGGTGGTTTCCCTGGTTTGGGGAGAGTAGTGATGTTGGCCTGTAGCATTTCGGATGGCAAAGAACCTGTGTCAATAGCCTGCATAAAGAGAGATAACATATGAGGGGAGAGGATGTCTTGCATAGCTAAAAAGTGTTCATTAGTTAGGCCGTCTGGCCCTGGGGATTTGTTTGAATATATATATATATTTATATAGATATATATAGATATATATATTATATATACTGTATATATATATTTATATGTATATATATATATATATATATATATATATATATATATATTTACATAAAAAGTACAGTAAAACTGCAGGAAAGGGCACTGGGGGGCAATGTAATGTGAATTTTTTTTATTTTGAATGGTATCAGTGTGTTTGGTGTGTTTTTACATTTGAATTTGCTGCCGGTTCCACCCCCCTGCGAACGTCACATCGCAGGAGACGGAAGCCAGGGCTAGCAGACGATCGGGAGGAAGCTCCGCCGCCGCATACCGCCCGCATACTTCGCTGGATCCCGGAGAAAAGGTAAATAAAACCTCTACCAGGATCCAGAAACCTTCCTAGCGGTACCCCGAGTGTGGCTCGGGGTTACCGCTTTTGGCTCTAAAATCTAACCCCGAGTCACGCTCGGGAATACTGCTAGGAAGGTTAATATATTTAAAGAATTTCTTGGAGTTTTTTTTTATTCTCCTCTGCTATGTGTCTTTCAAAGTCATTTTTAGCCATCCTGGTTTTGTTTTTACATTTCTTGTTAGATTTCTTGTATTGGTGGAAAGCCGATAATGTCCCCTCCGATTTATATTTCTTAAAGGCCATTTTTTTCTCTCTAATAAGCATTTTTACATTACTGTTTAGCCACCCTGGTTTGACCTTGGCTCTATATTTATTTCCCATTGGAATGCACTGTGAGATACTTTTGTTTAATATGTTCCAAAAGCATTCCCAATTTTCCTCCGTGTTCAATGTTCCTAGGGTTAGGTCCCAATTTATGTTCTCTATTATTGAGCATATTTTAGGAAAGTTTGCCCTTCTGAAGTTTAGGGTCCTTATGTTTCCGTTGTGCCTTGTTGTCCTATGATTTACTCTAAATGTGATCACCCTGTGATCGCTAGAACCCAAGTTGTCCCGTACTTCTACATCTGAGATTAGACCTGAATCGTTTGTAGTTAATATATCTAGCAATGCATTCTTTCTAGTAGGAGAATCCACCATCTGAGACATGTAGTTGTCCTGTAAGACATTCATGAAATGGCGGGCCTTTACTGAGTGAGATGTCCCCTCTTCCCCGTCAATATCGGGAGAATTTTAGTCCCCCCCATTACGATGACTTGTCCCTGCTTTGCCGCTATTCCCAACTGTGATAGAAATTCCAGCTCTACCTCTGCCCTTTGATTGGGGGGCCTATAACATACCCCCGCTATTACTTTCCCTCTTACTTATTCCTTATGAAGTTCTACTCCCAAGAATTCCACCTCCACCCTTGTCCCTTCCATAATGTCACTCCTCTCTACCACCTTTATGTTATTTTTGATATAGAGACATACCCCTCCGCCTCTTTTGCCTTCCCTGTCCTTCTTATACATAGAATACCCTTCAATATTTGCCAGCCAGTCATGTGATGGGTCAAACCAAGTTTCTGTTATTCCCACAAGGTCTATGGCCTCCTCGTGTATTAACAGTTCCAATTCTTCCATTTTATTAGCTAAGCTCCTGGCATTTGTGTATACCCCTCTTAGTGTTGTAGGAGTTGATAGTGATTTATCATTAAGTTTATTCTTGCTAGGCTTTTGGTTTGTCCGCTCATTCCCCCCAGGCGTTATGGTTATTTTGTCACTGCTGACCCCCATAATAGCTTCTGTCCTTTGCTCACTATTAACATAAACATTTAGAACTGCAAGTCATAGAAATTAGAAAGTGGTAAGATGCACCCAGGTTTAATGACAACACAAACAAGCCTAAACACAGAGGCGCAAGGAAAGTTTTTTTTATCAAAATTTGAGCTACAGTAATTAGGGTTGGGTGGGTAATGGTACCACAGTTTGATGGAAGCACAAACAGGTAGAAATATTTATACGTAAGACACAGGCAGATTTTTCCCTATAAAAAAATTAAAGCTACAGCCCTTAGGTTTGAGTGGGAAACAATTAGTCTGTGGCATCACCCTTGAATGGAAGAGCACAAACAGGTCAAAATTTTTAGATAAAAGTTACATGTATACAGTATGTACAGTATGAACACAGTATATTATATATGTACATCTAATATTTTAGCTATTTTGCTTTAAAAGTTAAACCTACAGCCCTTACATTTGGTTGAGTGAAAAATGACAAATTTGTCTGTGAAATAATGTTTTTTTATAAAAACTAATTTTGCAGACAGACATCAACAGCAGTACTCCAGTCTAATATTTGATTATTTTATTTAAAAATAAGTATTTATTAGGTAGCCTTAGTAGCAAAATGTGTGTTTTCATAAAGCAGTACCAGACCTTTTTTGACTGACAGAAATTGTAGCCACACAATAGGGTTGGGCGAATGGTTTGGCCCAAGCATGAGTTCGGTATGTTACTGCGCGTTAAATGCAGTACATTTCAGTGAGTTACTGCACGTTAAATGCAGTACATTTCAGTGAGTTACTGCACGTTAAATGCAGTACATTTCGGTGCGTTAGTGCACGTTTAACACAGTATTTTTCAGTGCTTCTCTGCATGTTAAATGCAGTATTTCAGTGCATTATTGCACCTTTAATGCAGTATATTTCAAATCGTTACTGTACATTTAACGCAGAATATTTCAGTGAGTTACTGCACGTTTAACACAGTATATTTCAGCACATTACTGCATGTTAAGTGCAGTATATTTCAGTGCGTTACTACACATTTAACGCAGCATATTTCAGTGCACTACTACACATTTAACGCAGTACATTTCAGTGCGCTACTGCACGTTTAACGCAGTATATTGCAGTGTGTCACTGCGGATTTACTGCAGTATACTGTAGTGTGTCAGTGGAGTGTGTATGTGTAGTGAGTACTGAGGTTAAAGTGCATTAAACATCACTTTTCATTTCCACATCTTTATTATGTTTTGTTAATAAGTTCCCCCCCATCATGTTTTGGAGGCCAACAAGGAGAGGCAGATGTTTCCATGGCACTGTGAGGGGGCAAGCAATGTATATGTCCACAGGTAAAGGTGGACATGGTCAGTCCTCAGCATTATTTCCTCTGTTTAGTGATGTTCCCCGTGCTATCCCCACAGCATGCAGAAGAGGTGGTGGACTCGCTTACTAAACCTTCCTCATCCTCTGTCATGTAAGCAGAGACTAGTGCGCAGTCCACTACAGCTATCAGAGTGGCTTATTCTGCCTCCTTGTCCACAGCTGTTCCTGCCATAGCCCCAGCATCAGGTATGGAGGAATCAGCTGAGTGATGTGAACACAGCGTCAGCCACTTTCTCCTTGACGATGCACAGCCATTACTTGATTTAGGTGTTGGTTCTGAGGATGAGGAAGGTAGGAACATGAGCCTACAGAGAGGGAAGAACACTGGTACACAATTTGGCAGTCATGTTCCTCCAGCCGCAGCGTTTTTCCCAGTTGTCTCCAGTGATAATGAGGATGGAGGGGATGAAGATGATGAGGGCTTCTGGCCCATCGAAGAAAAATGAAGTACTAATAGCAATTAAATGCACAATTTCCTTCACATTACATGACAGTCTGGTGGTAATGGAGAGCAGATACATAGTCCTTGACTGTACATTGGATAGGTATACTCTTGTGAATGTATAGGCACCCAATTCTGGACAAACCAAGTTCCTGACTAAACTTTTAAAAGGACTCCACAAATTACGGCATTGACATTTAGTCATGTGTGGCGATTTCAACATAGTACCGGATAACATATTTGACACCTCTTCCCGATTCAATAGACTCCCCTCCCCGATGGGAACCTTCATAAGGAATAAAGACTTATACGATGTATGGAGATGCCATCGCACTACCGAACGCGACTATACTTTCTTTTCCCATCATCATAATTCTTATACCCAAATTGAGGACTTCCGGGTTGACAAATAGCTACTATCTAATATCACCGAGTCATCTATATCCACAATAACCTGGTCTGACCATGCACCAACCACCATTACCATTGACACTATGCCATCCATCTCCACCATAAGAATGTGGAGAGCCAATGCATCAATTTTGCAATCGTCTACTTACGCAGCGTACCTACAAGACCAACTAGAAGAGTATTTCACTCTTAAAAAAGGATCTATATTTGACAACAAGAGTTAAGCGAACACCTGGATATCCGTGTTCGGCGGGTTCGGCCGAACTTGAAAAAAAAGTCTGGGTTCGTAAACCGGACTTAACCCGAACTTTGCCCCGATCCCGAACCCAATTGAAGTCAATGGAGACCCGAACTTTTGAGCACTAAAATGCCTCAAACAAATATGGAAAGGGCTAGATGGCTGCAAATGGCAGCAAAATCATCTTAAGAGCATGGCAAGTGCTCTGCAAACAAATGTGGATAGGGAAATAACTTAAAAGAACATAAAAAACTGAAAAATAAAAAATAATCATCTTGAATGATGTAGGAGGAGGACGAGGCCCATATGGAGTAGGAGGTTGAGGTGGCAGAGGATATGGCGGTGGATATGGTGGTTTAGGTGGAAGCGGCGGTGGCAGTGGAGGAGGAGGACGAGGTAGCCAACACTGGTTTTGGTTTTAAATAAAAAAAAATTAAATTCGGGTATACCCCAAAAGATTAAGAAAGATCAAATCCAGCAATGGCTGGGTAAGGCTGGTATACATGTCTAATCTGCACAAGGTCATTTTAATGAACGTGAGCTTGTCCACATTGGCTCTGGACAGGCGGCTGCGTTTGTCTGTGATAACGCCCCCTGCCGTGCTAAATACCCGGTTAGATAATACACTTGCTGCAGGGCAGGCCAGCACCTCCAAGGCGTAAAGGGAAAGCTCAGGCCATGTGCCCAACATGGAGACTCAGAAGTTGAAGGGGGCAGACCTGTCATTCAGTACGTCTAGGCGTGTGCACACATACTGCTCCACCATGTTAGTGAAATGCTGCCTCCTGCTAAGACGTACCATATCAGCTGCTGGTACAGCTGCTTGTTGTGGCGTGCTGACAAAGCTTTCCCACATTTTGGCCAGGCTAACCCTGCCTTCTGAGGTGCTGGCGGTGCCCTGGCAGCATTGAAAACCTCTTCCTCCTCCTCCCCTGCCTTGGCCTTGTGCTTCCACTGTGCCCCCGCTGTCAGGTGGGAATGCCACCAGCAGTGTGTCTACCAGCGTGCGCTTGTACTCGCGCATCTTCTGATCACGCTCCAGTGAGGAATTTAAGGACAGTACGTTGTCCTTGTAACGGGGATCCAGCAGGGTGGCCACCCAGTAATCAGAACAAGTTACTATGTGGGAAACTCGGCGGTCGTTGCGGAGACACTGCAGCATGTAATCGCTCGTGTGTGCCTGGCTGCCCAGAGGCAATGAAAAGCTGTCCTCTGTGGGAGGTGTATCCTCTGTGTCCTCCGTATCCCCCCAGCCATGCACCAGTGATGGCCATGAGCTGGCCTGGGTGCCACCCTGCTGTGAACATGGTTCCATATCCTCCTCCATCTCCTCATCCTCGTCATCCTCCAGAACTGTGCCCCTGCTGGACAATTGTATCCCTGGCGTTTGTGTGTGCAGAAACCCACCCTGGGAGCCACTTGCAAATGACTGCCCTGAAAGCCTTGGAAATGTTACCTCTTCATCCTCCTCCTCCTCCTTCTCCTCATCCTGTGCCACATCCTCTTCCATCATCGCCCGAAGTGTTTTTTCAAGAAGGCATAGAAGTGGGATAGTTAGGCTATAAACGGCGTCATCGGCACTGGCCATGTTGGTGGAGTACTAGAAACAGCGCAACAAGGCACACAGGTCTTGCATGGTGGCCCAGTTATTGGTGGTGAAGTGTAATGTTCCGGTACCTTTGGTACCCTAAATTACACTTTCCACAAGTGTATGCGCCCCACCATTTACTTTTGGAAAGGTGCGCATACACCTTTAAGACTGGAGCTGTCATCACCCAGCGCCGGACTAGATGGCTATTTAAAGCGCCGGTTCTCACTCACATGTGTTCGTTCAAACACCCTTACCTGGATGCTAACCTTGCTTGAAGCTTCCATGCTTGCAAGCTTACCTCGCTGACGGAACCTCGCCGCGCTGATCCCTGTATCCCGCTACTGGATCATCCGCCTCTCCTGAACCACCCTTCGGCTGTATCGCTAATAGTGCTAAGTACCCCGCAGGGGAATTCTCTATAAACTTATACTAAGCTTACACTATCTAGCTCTGCATAGTAAAGACTGTTTATCACATCTGCATAACTAGATTGCTAGCTCTTGAGACTACTGCTACTTTTTCTGCACTGGGTTGATCTCTTTTGTATGTCCACCTGCTATTCTGTCATCTGCTATCATACAACATTGCTAAACCTTCCTGCATCCATCTGCTACTGTCTCACCTTCAAGTGTCTATCACCTACCACCTCCACTCAACCTATCCCTCAACCTTCATCATTGTGTTACCACATACATAAAGTCATTCTAGGAACCAGCTTGCTAATTGTGTGTATTTACTGGCTGAAATAAGACCTTCCACACATGATGAGTCATTGAGGTTGGGAATGGTATCTCAGCATATCTCTTACATGACTACTGACGTGGAACTATTTCTGCAGCTGAAAATCCACACCATATAAGAAACGCAGGAGCGTTACATGAAGTGGTGCTGTTCCGCAGAGCGACTCATGCATTTGTGCTGCAGCTGAAACTCCACTATGGCCTGCTGCTGCTCGCACAGTCTGGCCAGCATGTGCAAGGTGGAGTTCCACTTTGTGGGCACATCACATATGAGGTGGTGAGCGGGAAGATCGAAGTTACGCTGCAGCGCTTTGAGGCGAGCAGCAGCAGGGTGAGAATGCCGAAAGTGCGCACAGACGGCCCCCACTTTCTGCAGCAGCTCTGACATATCGGGGTAATTTCTAAGGAGCCTCTGCACCACCAAATTCAGCACATGCGCCAAGCAAGGGATGTGTGTCAAACCGGCTAGGCCCAGAGCTGCCACGAGATTTCACCCGTTATCACACTCCACCAGGCCGGGCTTGAGGCTCACTGGCAGCAACCACTCATCGGTCTGCTGTTCAATGCCCCTCCACAACTCATGCGCGGTGTGTGTTTTTCACCCAAACAGGCAAGTTTTAAAACTGCCTGCTGTCGTTTACCCCTGGCTGTGCTGAAGTTGGTGGTGAAGGTGTTACGCTGACCGGAAGAGGAGGCGGTAGAGTATAAGGAAGTGGAGTAGGAGGAGTTAGGAACAGGAGGCAAACTGAAGCGCCCTGCAATCCTCGGTGGTGGAAGGACATGCGTCAAACTGCTATCCGCCTCAGGCCCAGCCGCCACTGCATTTACCCAGTGTGCTGTTAGGGAGATATAACATCCCTGACCGTGCTTACTGGTCCACGTATCCGTAGTTAGGTGGACCTTGCCACAGATGGTGTTGCACAGTACACACCTGATTTTTTCACCCACTTGGTTGTGAAGGAAAGGGATGGCTTGCCTGGAAAAGTAGTGGCGGCTGGGCACGACGTACTGTGGGACAGCCACTGCCATAAGGCTTTTAAAACTCTGCATCTCCATCAGACGGAATAACAGCATTTCAAAGGCCAGGAATTTTGAAATGCTGGCATTCAGGGCCAGGGATCACGGGTGGGTAGGGGGGTACTTCCTCTTCCGCTCCAGTGTTTGGGAGATGGAAAGCTGAACGCTTCCACGGAACATGGTGGAGATGTTGTTGGTGATCCAGGTGGTGGTGTTGCGGGTGGATCCTCTGTCTGCAGGGTGGCAGGTGCCACTGGCACTACAGAGGTGGATGAAGAGGCCGAGACTGCAGCAGCAGAAGAGGAAGCAGGAGAAGCCAGAGACCTTTCTTGGTTTTTGAGGTGCGCACTCCACTGCAGCTCCTGCTTTGCACTTAGATGCCTGGTCATGCAGGTTGTGCTCAGGTTGAGAACGTTTATGCCTCACTTCAGGCTCTGATTGCACAGCGTGCAAACCACTCATGTCCTGTCATCATCACATTGTCTGAAGAACTGCCATGCTAGGGAACTCCTGTGAGCTGACTTTGGTGTGCTCGGTCCCTTGCTGCATTGGGCAGTAGCAGGTGAAGTGTCTTGCACCCTGCTCCCTCTTCTGCTGTGCTGGTGGCTCTGTGCGACCACTGTCTCTTCCTCCAAACTACTCAGGTCACCTGCATGACGTTCATTCCTTGTGGGGTCGAGGACCTCATCGTCCTCCACATCGTATTTTACCCAGTCTTCACCCCTGCAACCCTTGTCGGTCTCCACAATTCGGAATTCCGCAGCAGTTGGCACCTGTGTTTCGTCATCATCCGAGATGTGCTGCGATGGTCCTCCCATGTATTCATCTGGAGACATAAGTGGTTGGGCATCGGTGCACTCAATCTCTTCCACTTCTGGGGCAGGGCTAGGTGGATGGCCCTGGGAAACTATGCTAACAGAGTCATCAAAAAGAAGAAGCGACTGCTGCATGACTTGGGGCCCAGACTGCTTGGCTGATTTGCAAGGGGGTGCGGTCAAATATTGATGGACATCGGCTGCAGGTGCCAACTCTGACCTTTCAGCAGAAGATTGGGTGGGAGACAATGTGAAGGAACTGGAGGCACTGTCAGTAACCCAATCTGCTATCGCCTTTACTTGTTCTGGCCTCAACATTTGTAGAGGCACATTAGGCCCTGCCAAATACTGCAGGTTCTGTCGCCTTCTCGCAGCTGAGGAAGGTGATTCACCTGTGTGTGTAGCTGGCACAGATCGACCACGTCCACTCCTTGCAACAGAAGCTCCACCAGCAACACCGCGACCAAGGCCACGTCCCTTATTTGACCTTCTGCTCATATTTATTGAATTTTGGATCTTCCCCGAAACAGTATTCAATGGGTGTATGTCACTGTAACATATGCAGACAGGGCCGCAATAAACTTTTTTTGCCCCTATATGTGTTTTTTTATTACAACGCGCAATACAACAGTATGCAATGGGTGTATGTCACTGTAACATATTCAGACAGGGCCGCAATCAACTCTTTTGTCCCCTAAATGTTTTTTTTTTATTGCAAAGCACAATACAACAGTATGCAATGGGTGTATGTCACTGTAACATATGCAGATAGGGCCGCAATCAACTTTTTTGCCCCTAAATGTTTTTTTTTTATTGCAACGCGCAATACAACAGTATGCAATGGGTCTATTTCACTGAATAATAATTGTCCCCTTAATTGGTGTTTGTTGAATAGCAGATTTGAAATGCAGTGTCTGTCTAAACGCTGTAAGTCACAGTAAAATATGAAGGAAAAATTTTTTTTTCTTTTTAAAATGCAGATTAAGCAGACACGTATGCACTGAGGTTGCAGGAAATGCCCGCTACACACTGCACGCCTAACAGGTTGGATACTGTTGTTGTTCTATTCCGCTATTGAATACAAAAAAAAAACCCATTTGAATGAAAAAACTGAAAAATATTTTTTTCCCCTAAATACTGAAAAATAATTATTTTCCCCTTACATTGGTGCTTTTATAAGGAAAAAATATTTTTTCTTTTTTAAATTCAGATTAAGAAGACACATATGCACTGAGCTTGCATGAAATGTGCAGCACCGCACACCTAACAGACTGATAAAAGTTTTTTTCTCCTTTCTCCTCCTCACTAGGGATGATCGAACTTTTCGGTTCGGCCAGAACATCCGAACTTCCCGAAAGTTCGGCCCGGATTTCAGATCCCCATTGAAATCAATGGGACCCGAACTTCGGTAATCAAAAAACACCATTTTGAAGCCCTAAAACTCAATAAATGCCCCTAAAAAGTGCATAGGGTTCTGGGTCATGCCCCAGGGACTATTTATTAATCACACAAAAAAAGTTATTAAAAATTGTCGTTTTTGATAGAGAGCCAATTATTGAAAAAATTATTGAAAAAAGAAAAAAGAGATTTCTTTGGATTTCGTGTCTGGGGGGTCTAAAAGGTGTACCTGTGAAGTTTCAGCTCTGTAGCATGTCCAGAACCAGAAAAAAAAGATAATTTTTCTTAGAATTTTTAGTAGAGCAGGGATGGGGTTCCGCTCCTTTCACACCTGGGTGTTTTTGTTGCAGGCTTTTATTGGGCATTTTTTGGGCGTCTTTAGAGGCAGGCATGACATCTTAACTTCTGTGTAGGGGTATATATACACACACACAAATATGTATATTTACAAATACACACATATAGGTGTGAAAGGAGCAGGACCCCATCAATGCGCTAATGAAATTTGGATTTAGTATCTGGGGGGTCTAAAAAGTGTACCTGTGAAGTTTCAGCTCTGTGGCATGTCCAGAACCATAAAAAAAAAGATTGTGTGTACTAGGTCACTTATAGAACAGGTTAGTGGCTTCTCGCTTTTCACACCTTGCCGGTTTAGTAGCAAGCGTTTTTTTGGCATTTTTGGGGTCTTTCCAGGCAGGCAAAACATCTGAACTTGTGTATACGGGTATATATACGACTATACACAAGTTCAGATGTTTTGCCTGCCTCCAAAGAACCCAAAAAAAACGCCTGCTACTAAACCGGCAAGGTGTGAAAAGCGAGAAGCCACTAACCTGTTCTATAAGTGACCTAGTACAAACAATCTTTTTTTTTTTATGGTTCTGGACATGCTACAGAGCTGAAACTTCACAGGTACACCTTTTAGATCCCCAGACACAAAATCACACAAAAAAAAGTTCTTAAAAATTGTCATTTTTGATAGAGAGCCAATTATTGAAAAAATTAAAAAAAAAAAAAAATGTCTTTGGATTTAGTATCGGGGGGGGGGGTCTAAAAAGTGTACCTGTGAAGTTTCAGCTCTGTAGCATGTCCAGAACCATAAAAAAAAAGATTGTTTGTATTAGGTCACTTACGTATAGAACAGGTTAGTGGCTTATATTGTAGGCAGGCAAAACATCTGAACTTGTGTATACGGGTATATATATATATACACATACTTATATGTATATACACACCTAGACATATATAGGTGTGATAGTAGCAGAAATATATGCTTGCGCTAATGAAATCATTTACACTAATATGGTTACGCTCCTATAACACCTATATATGTCTAAGTGTAAAATACATATAAGTATGTGTGTGTATATACCACTATACACAAGTTCAGATGTTTTGCCTGCCTCCAAAAACCCCAAAAAAATGCCTGCAACAACACACCTGGGCGTTTTTTTTTTTGACGCTAGCGTTTTTTTGGGCATTTTTTTGGGTTCTTTGGAGGCAGGCAAAACATCTGAACTTGTGTATAGTGGTATATATACACACATACTTATATGTATTTTACACTTAGACATATATAGGTGTTATAGGAGCGTAACTATATTGGTGTTAATTATTTAACACCAATTAAGTAGTTTTTTCTGCTCCTTTCACACCTATATATGTCTAGGTGTATATATACATACATGGGTGTGTATATATACCCCCTATACACATGTTCAGATGTCATGCCTGACTCCAAACATGTGCTCAAAAGATCCCTATAGACGCCTGCAGCCAAAAAGAATGCTGACGGGGGCGAAGCCATATTACTGCAGCGAAAGTGACACAAGAGAAACTAGCTTTTCTCTATAGCGGTCACCCTGATATGGAAGGGTTTGCTCACCCTGCCATAGCAGTCACTGTCAGTTAACTCTACACTACACTACGGTCCCCTTACACTTAACACTTTCCCTACAGAAACTGAATAAATTAAAGCTAACTAAAGTGTAAAATAGCACCCTAACTACACTAGATATCCCTTTCCTCACACTAATAAATGCTAAATGACACTTTGTAGCAGAAGTCCACAAACTGCTTCCACTCTCTTCCATGTCCCTGTATAACAATGCTAGGAATTTGTCGGGGATATCTTATATACTGGGGGGCGTATTCACTAATGATTGGTCTATGGACCCCCTAGTCACTCCAATCACATTCCTAGCATTCTCCTGCCCCCTCAATTGGCTTTTGCTAATGGTTCTGGTCCAATCATGGGCTTTTAAAGCCCATTTCCTGTCCCATTGCATTTTGGTCAGTTCTGGTTGCCGAATTTTGAACTTTTTGGGCAAAAAGTTCTAAATTCGGCCGAACCTCGAACAGCCAATGTTCGGGTCGAACCGATGGTCAACCCGAACCGTTCGATCATCCCTACTCCTCACTTGGCTCAGGTCAGGGCATAAAGATCGTACACTGCACCCCCACACAATCAAATCAATGTTCCTATCCTATGCTTTCCCTAAAAGCAATCTCCCTCCGGGCAAAAAGATTGTGCACTGCACCCCCACACAACCAAATCAATGTAGATCGCTGTCTGATTAAAGCAGATTGATCCTATCCTATGCTTTCCCTACAAGCAATCTCTCCAGCCTTGCCCTACAGTAAACTCCTATCTCTCCCTCAGCAGTATCAGGAACCTCTCCCTAGTATAGTTATAGCAGAGTGACGCACGTCGCTGTGTGACTCCAGCTTATATAGAGTCTGGGTCACATGCTGCACTGGCCAATCACAGCCATGCTATTAGTAGGCATGGCTGTGATGGCTTCTAGTGCACACTATTTAAACGCTTGCTGATTGGCTGCCTTGCACCTGTTGAAACCGCGCCATTAAAACCGCGCCAAAGCATCAAATAACATTAGCGAACAATGGACAGTTACCCGAACATACAGTGAAATGTTCGGGTCCGGGTACCGAATACCCAAAAGTCCGGTACGAACATGAACAATACAGTCCAGGTTCGCTCAACCCTACTGACAACGCAACTCTATGGAATGCCCATAAAGCATTCATAATGGGTATTTTTATACAACTGAGTGCTAGGGAGAAGAGGAAAAGAATGCAGCGTCTAGGTTCCCACACAGAGTCCATTAAAGACTTAGAAAAAACAAAATAACCCCGATACCACTCTTCAATCAAAACTTGTGCTTCTTAGACATGAGCTAAGAGCATTCCTGTTAGACTCATTTGAAAAATCTCAGAAAAAATTCAAAGCCATGCACTACACTAGGAGAAACAGAGCAGGGAAAGCCATGGCACTAAAAATCAAAGACTATCAGTTCACAACAAAACTAAAATATCACATATGTATCATCCTGCCACTAAAGATAAACTCATTGACCCTCAAGCTATAGCTGATGCTTTCAGCCACTATTACAATACATTATATAATCTAAAAGAAGACAACTCGATTCCCCAACCATCCAAAAACTAGATTGATGCCTTTCTTGAGGAAATTAATCTCCCAACACTCTCACCAGAGCAACTCTGCTTGCTGAATGCCTCATTTCCAAATCAGGAGCTAATAGACGTTATCTCAAACCTTCTCTCAAATAAGTCTCTGGGCCCAGATGAATACCAGAGAATAATATAAACAATTTAAGACAACCTTGGAGCCCTTCCTGGTCCAATTATGCGATGACGCTGCTTCCTCTTCCTCTCTACGTCCAGAAATGCTTAAAGCCCTTGTAATTACCCTTCTGAAGCCAGGGAAGGAACCCACGTCACTACAAAACTTCAGACTCATATAACTTCTTAATAATGAAACTAAAATGTATGCCAGATTACTAGCCACTAGAATATTAAACATTATGCCCTCATTAATCCACCCTGACCAATCTAGATTTAAACAGGACGTCAATCGCTTGATGCTGCATGAAGGCTCATTAACATAATTCACTATGCTGAATGTACACAAACGCCTTCTCTGCTCCTATCTTTGGACGCAGAGAAGGCGTTCAATAGAGTACACTGGACTTTCCTCCAGGCCACACTATGCAAGTTTGGATTTCAGGGTAATATTCACTCTGTCACAATGGCCCTCTATACATCCCCATCAGCCCAAGTCTACTCATCAGAGATGATGTTCAATCCATTCTACATATCCAATGGAACCTGTCAGGGCTGACCTTTATCACCACTTATATTTAATCTAGTGATGGAACCTCCTGCAGAACATATGAGGTCACACACAAACATCTCTGGTTTCAAAATTGGCCCTAAGGAACATAAAATTAATTTGTTTGCCGACGATGTGATACTAATGATTACAAACCTGATCACTTCCCTGGCTTCGGTACAATCTCTCCTGCAAAGATTTAGCAGTATTTCTTATTATAAGGTAAATATAAGTAAGTCCTACATTTTAGATCTTGGACTTAATGGCATTACCAGTAACCTACTCCGAAACATGTACACCTACTCATGGGCCGACACAAGTACCTCTTTTTAGAGATCACACTCACTAAATCAACAAAACAACTTTGAACCAAGAATTATGCAGAAGTCAAACCCATGCTAACCCAAAAAATGACCAACTTATCCAAATTTGAATTCCCCTGGTCTGGAAGACTAGCTGCCTTCAAAATGTTGCTCCTTTCCAAACTTCTATATTTTTCCGAACACTTCCCATACCACTACCCCACACATACCACAAATCTCTTCAGTCAATCATACATAGATATGTTTGGCAGGGGGAAAAAAGCCAGATGTAGCCACGCTAGTGTCAGGGTGCCAGTAAACCAGACCACACAGGAATGCAGGTAAAATAAAGCAGTTTATTGAAGCAAACAACAATAAATGCACAGCAAGAGTGAGGAAGCAAGATCAGGAACAAGCCCAGAAACAGGTAGTCATCCAAGCCGGGGTCGAGTCCAGAAGCAGGTAGTCTGCTGTTGCGGGATCGTCTGCCAATGCGGGGTTGAGTGCCAGGAGAGTCATTAACCAAGCCAGGTCATACATGAAGGATCACGGAGAAGAAAAGAGTGCTAGCTGAGATGCACCTTGGACCAAAAACGCAAGGGCAAGAACTGCAACTCATCAGGTGATAGATATAGTCAGGTGTGCAGCATCATCACTATGTGATACCCAGATAGCAGACAAGTGATGATGCAATCAGAGTTTATAAGAGGCAGCGGTCTGCACATGTCCAAGATGGCTGCCAACAGGAGGGCAAGGTAAGACTTTGACAGTACACTCCCCTCAATGGCCCCTCCTCCACGGAGCAAAAAATGGTTTCTGAGGAAAGCGAGCATGGAAAGCGCAGAAAAGGGAAAGAGCATTAACATCAGCGGAGGGAACCCAGGGACGCTCCTCAGGACCATAACCCTTTCAGTGCACCAGATATTGAACCTGACCTCGGAACAGACAACAATCCAAGATGTTGCTAACCTCATACTCCTCATGACTGTCCACAGGAATGGGACGCGGGCGAGTAAGTGAAGAAGTACAGTGATTGCAAAACAGTGGCTTCAAAAGTGATATGTGAAAGACATTGGAAATACACATGCCAGGGGAAAGACCAAGGGATGTGAAAAGGACCAACAAAACGGGGTGCCAGTTTTGGAGTGGGCACCCTGAGGTTGATATTACGGGTCGACAACCACACCCTCTCCCGACCTGGTATGAAGGAGCAGATAAACGTCTCCGCTCTGCCTGGAGCTATTGACGCTGTGCAGAAACCCGTAAAGACTCTTTAATCTGCACCCAAGAGGAATGGAGGGCACGAAGATGATCCTCCACACCCGGGATGTCCTGTAGCGAGAACGACTCAGGCAACACAACAGGTTTGCAGCCTCTTAAATGGAACACAGTGGAATATTTTGGAGAACCGGTCAACAACCATGAGGATAACTGTGTAACCTCGAAACACAGGAAGTTCCACAAAAAAATCCATAGCCAGGTGAGACCAGGGAGGCTCCCCATTGGGAATGAGATGCAGTAGGCCCATGGGAAGGTGCCGAGGAGATTTGTTTTGGGCACAGACTGAACAAGAAGCTACATACTCAGCAACATCAGTGTGGAGAGATGGCCACCAGAACTGACAGGAAATAGCCCAGAACATCTGGTTCTTAATATAATGACCGGCAGTCTTGGAATCGTGGTTAGAGTTGAGCGGACACCTGGATGTCCGTGTTCGGCGGGTTCGGCCAAACTTAAAAAAAAAGTCCGGGTCCGTGTCCCGGACTTTTTCCGAACTTTACCCGGACACCGAACCCCATTGAAGTCAATGGGGACCTGAACTTTCAGGCACTAAAATGGCTCTAAAACACCAATGGAAAGGGCTAGAGTGCTGCAAATGGCAGCAAAACGTAGTTATGAGCATGGCAAGTGCTCTGCAAACAAATGTGGATAGGGAAATAACTTAAAACAACAAAAAAAAACAGAAAAATAAAACAATTTTCTTCATCTGTGAAGGACGAGGCCCATATGGAGTAGGAGGGAGGTTGAGGTGGTGGTGGATGTGGCGGTGTAGGTGGAAGCGGCGGTGGGGGAGGATGCGGTAGCCAACACTGCTTTTTTCAGTGATTTTAAATGAGGGTATACCCCAAAAGAGTGAGAAAGATCAAAAGTATAACAATGGCTGGGTAAGGTCGGTATCCATCTCTATTCTGCACAAGGTACGGAAAAGTCCTGTGGGATCCATGCCTGGTTCATTTTAATGAACGTGAGCTTGTCCACGTTGTCTCTGGACAGGCAGCTGCGATTGTCTGTGATAACGCCCCCAGCCGTGCTAAATACACGTTCAGATAATACACTGGCTGCAGGGCACACCAGCACCTCCAAGGCGTAAAGGGAAAGCTCAGGCCATGTGCCCAATTTGGAGACCCAGAAGTTGAAGGGGGCAGACCCGTCATTCACTACATGTAGGCGTGTGCACACATACTGCTCCACCATGTTGGTGAAATGCTGCCTCCTGCTAAGACGTTCCATATGAGCTGCTGGTGCTGCTGTTTGTTGTGGTGTGCTGACAAAGCTTTTCCACATTTCGGCCATGCTAACCCTGCCTTCTGAGGTGCTGGCGGTGCCCTGGTTGCGTTGGCAACCTCTTCCTCCTCCTCCTCTGCCTTGGCCTTGTGCTTCCACTGTGGCCCCGCTGTCAGGTGGGAATGGCAGCAGCATCGCGTCTACCAGCGTGCGCTTGTACTCGCGCATCTTGCGATCGCGCTCCAGTGAGTGAATTAAGGACGGTACGTTGTCCTTGTAACGGGGATCCAGCAGCGTGGCCACCCAGTAATCATCACAAGTTAGAATGTGGGCAACTCGGCGGTCGTTGTGGAGACACTGCAGCATGTAATCGCTCATGTGTGCCAGGCTGCCTAGAGGCAACAAAAGGCTGTCCTCTGTGGGAGGTGTATCGTCTGTGTCCTCTGTATCCCCCCAGCCACGCACCAGTGATGGCCATGAGCTGGCCTGGGTGCCACCCTGCTGTGAACATGGTTCCATCTCCTCCTCCATCTCCTCCTCCTCATCCTCCAGAACTGTGCCCCTGCTGGACAATTGTGTCCCTGGCGTTTGTGGGTGCAGGAACCCACCCTCGGAGCCACTTGGGAATGACTGCCCTGGAAGCCTTGGAAATGTTACCTCTTCATCCTCCTCCTCCTCCTCCTCCTCCTCCTCCTCCTCCTCATCCTGTGCCACATCCTCTTCCATCATCGCCCGAATCGTTTTTTGAAGGAGGCATAGAAGTGGGATAGTTAAGCTGACAACGGCGTCATCGGCACTGGCCATGTTGGTGGAGTACTCAAAACAGCGCAACAAGGCACACAGGTCTCGCATGGAGGCCCAGTTATTGGTGGTGAAGTGGTGCTGTTCTGCAGAGCGACTCACGCGTGCGTGCTGCAGCTGAAACTCCACTATGGCCTGCTGCTGCTCGCACAGTCTTTCCAGCATGTGCAAGGTGGAGTTCCACCTTGTGGGCACGTCACATATAAGGCGGTTCGCAGGAAGGCCGAAGTTACGCTGCAGCGCTGACAGGTGAGCAGCAGCAGGGTGAGAACGCCGAAAGTGCGCACAGACGGCCCGCACTTTCTGAAGCAGCTCTGACATATCGGGGTAATTTTTAAGGAACCTCTGCACCACCAAATTCAGCACATGCGCCAGGCAAGGGATGTGCGTCAAACCGGCTAGGCCCAGAGCTGCTATGAGATTTCGCCTGTTATCGCACACCACCAGGCCGGGCTTGAGGCTCGCTGGCAGCAACCACTCATTTGTCTGCTGTTCCATGCTCCTCCACAACTCCTGCTCGGTGTGTAGTTTTTCCCCCAAACAGGCAAGTTTTAAAACTGCCTGCTGTCGTTTACCCCTGGCTGTGCTGAAGTTGGTGGTGAAGGTGTTACGCTGACCGGATGAGGAGGCGGTAGAGGATGAGGAAGCGGAGTAGGAGGAGTTAGGAACAGGAGGCAAACTGAAGCGCCCTGCAATCCTCAGTGGTGGAAGGACATGCGCCAAATTGCTATCCGCCTCAGGCCCATCCGCGCATTTACCCAGTGTGCCGTTAGGGAGATATAACGCCCCTGACCGTGCTTACTGGTCCACGTATCTGTAGTTAGGTGGACCTTGGCACAGATGGCGTTGCGCAGTGCACACCTGATTTTTTCCCCCACTTGGATGTGCATGGAAGGAATGGCTTGCCTGGAAAAATATTGGCGGCGGCTGGGCACGACGTACTGTGGGACAGCCACCGACATAAGGCTTTTAACTTTCAAAATATTTTATTAGTATAAAGAGTAAGGTTACAAACAAGAGCAAAACCAGAACAGGTGGTATGCAAGTTGGGATTGCAGAAGCAGCTGGGTACAGGCAAACAATGGGCTTCAAGGGGAGTGCAATCCAAATCAAAGTAGACATATTAAAAGCATCAAGATGAAAAACGTCTTCAAAATGACAAAAAGGCACAAAAGACTGTAAAGGAAGGAAAGAAGGAAAGGAAAAGAAAGAGGAAGAGATAGGCAAGGGAAGTGAAGGTAAAAAAATAATGAGTGGAAGTTGTCTTAGAGGTTCCCGGACGGGGAGGATAAGTGTCCTGGATAGAGGGGCGTGTTGGTATAGATCGCCCATGGTTCCCAAACCGCTTCGAAGGCGCTCTTCCTATCTAGGAGAGTGCTAGCCAATTTTTCTTGGGTCATAATCCAAGAGATTTTACGCTTGGTGGCTAAGAAGGAAACTGATTCCCGTTTCCATGATTTAGCCAAGGTCATTTTAGCACCGAGCAAAAGAAAAAAGAGGAGTTTAGACATATGTTTGGGCGCATAATCTATTTTAAAATTGAGAAGAGCTATTTTCGGGTCCTGGGGTATAGTCAGGCCTGAGAGTTTCCGCATTAGATGAAAGATTTTGTTCCAAAATGATCTGATGCGAGGGCAGGACCACCAGGTATGGAACATGGAGCCTATCATTCCACAATTGCGGAAGCAAAGAGGTGAAGTGTTTGGAAACATTATAGCCAGCCTGCTCGGAACTCTATACCACCTGGTAAAGATTTTGACGTTGGCCTCGATCAAAGAGACATTCAGGATTCCTTTAAAGGAGCGTCGGAAGCACTGTGACCATACTTCGGACGAAAAGGAGTCACCCAGGTCAGATTCCCAGGCCAGCGCATAAGAAGGCTTATCGCCAAGGGTCGTCAAGGAGGCATAGATGCTAGATATGCCACCTCTCTGATCCAGTATGTTAGAGCACCAGTGTTCATAAGGAGTAAGTTTAGGGGGTTCGCTCTTATTAAGCCACCTGGAGCGTAGGAAGTGGGCTATTTGAGTGTAGCGGAACGATTCAGAGGGGGGCATTTTCAGTATTTTGGAGCAATGACCCTGACTAAGAGGGCCTAATCTATTAAAAAAATGGCCTATGCGAAATAGGCCCTTGTTGAGCCACCATTTGAAGGCCTCTATGTTCATTCCCGGAGGGAAGTCCGGGTTATGAAATATGTGGGTCAGAGGTCTCAGGTCCGAAACCAGGGCAGGGTTTCTATGTCAAGTGTCACATAGGGCGATGGAGTGGGATAGTGTCGGAGCTAGTACTGGGGGTCTACGATTAGGGGCACACCAGAGTAAATAGTCAATGGTGTTGCGCGGGACTGCCTGTCTTTCCATGAGGATCCAATCGGGCTTCGGGCCCCTGGAATATACCATAGATATTTGGGCCAGTTGAGAAGCTTGATAGTACCACCATAGATTGGGGAGACCCAGACCTCCGTCTTCCTTCCGTCTAAGCAATGTGGATATTGGGCAACGATGTCCTTTAACACCCCAAACATATTGAACAATTTTGGATTGAAGCTTGGCCAGTTGTGATTTTTTAATGGGAATGGGCAGTGACCTGAATAGATAGAGTATGCGTGGAAGAAGTGTCATTTTGACCGTGTTAATCCTCCCTATCCAAGACAGCTCAATTTTCGACCAGGACTCCAGATCTGCCTCCAATTTCTTGAAGGTCCCTGGATAGTTAACCGTGTAGAGTTTGTCAATGGAATGTGGAAGATTAACTCCCAGGTATGGTATGTAGAGGGGGTTCCAAGAAAAGGGAAAGTATGTTTTGAGCGTGTCCAGGAGACGAGTGGGGACTGAGACGTTCAAGGCTGTGGATTTAGACATATTGACCTGCAGGCCAGATACTTGACTGAAGTCGTGTAACAGTTTGAGAATGTTAGGTGTTGATGTGAGAGGAGAAGTGACAAATAGTAGGAGATCATCCGCGAAGAGTGCGCATTTATGTTCAGAGTTTCCGTAGGAGACTCCTTTAATGTCTGGTTGTTTTCTGATGGCGGTGGCTAGGGTTTCTATAGCGATAGCGAAAACTATAGGAGATAGCGGGCAGCCTTGCCGTGTTCCCTTTTGTATAGAGAAGGGAGTTGAGTATTGTCCAGCGATCCGGATCTGGGCAGAAGGCGTAGAGTACAAAGAGCGTAGTATTCCCTGGAAGGATGGACCAAATCCCCACCTCTCCAGAGTGTTGAAGATGTAGGGCCACAGCACCGAATCGAAGGCTTTACAGAGGTCGATAGATAGGAGATATCCTTCCTGTTTAGCACCCCCGTCCCAAGCCGAGTTAAGAAGAGATACTATATCTATCGCTCTCCGAATCTGGTCAGTGCCTTGTCGGCCTGGGATAAACCCTGCCTGGTCCATGTGGATGTAGCGGGCTATAAAAGAGGAAAGTCTGTTCGCTAAAACCTTAGTAAGAATTTTAAGATCATTGTTGATTAGGGAGATGGGGCCATAATTAGCAACATCATTAGGGTCTTTACCCGGCTTTGGAATCAGGGAAACAGTAGCAAAGTTTAAGTCTGCACCTAGGCCGTGACCATCGCGGAGAGAATTAAAGAATCGAGCCAGATATGGGGCAAGAGTAGAGCCAAATTTTTTATAATATAAGTTAGAAAAACCGTCGGGGCCTGGTGCTGATGACAGATTCAGGAATTTAATCACCCCTAGAATTTCCTCTTCGGAAATAGGGTTTTCCATTAGCCGGGAATGTTCTGGAGATAATTTGGGCAGATTAATGTCCTCCATAAAAGAGTCCAGAGTCTTGGGTGGAGCTGTGGGGGCTGAGTATAAGTTGGAGTAGAAATCATGAAAAGCTGCCATCACCTTCTGGGGATGCTGAGTAAGATCCCCCTGAGCAGTTCGAATTTTGGGAATAAAAGCGGCCTGGGACCTGGGAGTCAGTTTGGAAGCTAATCTAGGACCTATCTTATCCTTCTGACAATAGTGGCGGGCTCCGGACCATCTAAGATGTTTTTCGGCTTCGGTAGTGAGAGCTAAATTCAGAGCCAGACGAGACAAGTCCAATTTGGTCAGGGAGCCTGCAGAGGGGTTAGCTTTATGTTGCTTTGATAAGGATAGGAAGGTGCTGGTTAGAGCAGCAATAGTCTGTTTCCGCTCACGCTTCAGCTGTGAGGAGATTTGGATTAGTTTTACCCTGATCGTGGGTTTGTGAGCTGCCCAGAGTGATTCAGGAGAGATGGGTGCTATATCGTTGTGGAGAAAGTACTCAGACAAAGCATCAGAGATAAGTGAGCACTGAGTCGGGTCACTCAGAATGGATTCGTTAAGTCGCCATCTAAACGATGGGGGAGAATGGGTCGCCTTGGACAGAGAAAGTAGCACCATGGAATGATCCGAAAGAGCCGTGTCCCTAATTCTAGATTTCAGTGCGAAGGGTATGGTGGAGGTTTTGATAAAGATATGATCAATCCTCGCATAGGTGCGATGGGGGGCAGAGTAATGGGTGTAATCTTTAGTCTTGGGATTGAGTTCCCGCCAGATGTCTGTGAGATTGGAAGCGAAGATGGAATGTGCAATTTTAGTGCTTTGCCTGGGAAGGTGTTTATGTTTGGGGGCGCCTGTTCTGGATTTGTCAACCGCTCGGTCCAAAGCGATGTTAGAGTCTCCACCCATCACTACAAAGCCCTCAAAGAGTGGCCCAAGAGTGTGTAACATGTCAGAGAAAAATTTTGCTTGACCTTTATTAGGTGCGTAGTATGAAATGAAGGTATAAACTGAGTTGTCAATGGTGCCCGAGATCAGTATGTAGCGGCCATCAGGGTCAGAAACTGTCTTGATCAGGGAGAAATCAATGTGTCGAGTGATGCAGATCGCCACTCCTTTTGTCTTATTGACAGCATTAGCTAGGTAAAATTTGTTATATTTGTGGTGTAAAAAGGAAGGCTGATAACTTTTAGGGAAGTGGGTTTCTTGTAGAAGGGCAATATCAATCTTTTGGGAATGGTATAATTGAAAAATCTTACGCCTCTTAACAGGCGAGTTGAGGCCCTGGGTGTTATGCGAAACTATGGTAAGACTAGGGTTTGTAGTAGAAGGCGTCATATTGGATCAGAGAGGTAGGTAGCCTTTCGGCTCGCTGGCAACTCACCCCCAACGATTACCGGAAGAGTCTGAGCAGGGTCGCTAGTGGCTTGGTGTTGTCCAGGAACATGGAAACCCGGGGAACGGAGTGTCCGGGAAGCTCTGCGGCAACCTGGAAAGGAACTATAGAAGTAGAGCAAGAGCAGAAACAAGAAAGAGAAAGGAGGAGATGAGCTCATGTCTATAAAGATAAGATAGATTGTACTCAGAAAAAGTAGCATACAAGCAACTTGAGGTAACCTCAGTAAGGTAGTGTAAATTCAAAATACAGAAAATGAAAACAACAAGTAAAGCAAGGGAGCAAGTTCCCGTAGCCCCTAGAGGCCAGGGAAGAGACTCCAGACCCTCACAAAGGTCCCCCCCCCCCAAAAAAAAGGGGGGGCCCCAGAAAGGGAAAACAAAAAAATGTCAATGAATAGAATGGAAATTCCACTCAAAGACAAGGCGAGGTGCATGGCGACCACCTCAGCCGCTTTGTGGAAGCTGTGGAAACAAGAGAAACCAGCAGCGATCAAAGTAGCGGATACATCAGACATCGAGTTAACATTTCAGCAGATAAGTGTTCATCGGAATATCAAAAAAAAAAAAAAAAAAAATTTGTAAACGTCAGCATATGAAAGAAATAACCTTATAACAATTTCCTTAAACAGATAACCTCAGGAGCAGTGCTCCCAGACCAGAAACGTATGTGGGGGAGTGGGGTTGAGAAAGAGGTGGAAGCTGGGGGGGGGGGAGAGAAGGGGGGAAAATGGAGACATGTAGGGTCAGGGAGGGAGAGCGAGGGAGAGCGAGAGATGGGGATAGGGAAAAGAGGGGGGGAGGGGAAGGAGGGAGAGAAGGAGGGAGAGGAGGAAGGGTAAATAAAAAGAAGCGGGAGGTAGAAGTAAAATGGGGGGGGGGGTGATGTCAACATCAAAAAATCTGGGACAATATGGGTCCATTTAACCAAGGGGACCGAATCCAAAAGGTGTGTGGATTGGGTAGGAGCCTCGTAGAACGAGGGCTCGTCAATTAAAGAAGAAAAACCTGGGGGGTAGATCCCCTGTCACAGTCACTGTCAGGGAGGCTTAGCATTCCTTTAACGCTTAGATTTCTGCTTGACCCAGAGGGGGGTCAAAGAGTTAGGAGAAGATGGTCGCTTGGGTGGAGCTTGGGATCTGTGTTGACTTGCAGGAAGTTGTTCCTGGGAGATGAGGCCCAGTTGATGCAGGATCTTCTCGCCATCTTGGAATGAAGAAAAGCCGTAAGATTTGTTGTTGAAGGAAAAATTCAGGCGAAATGGGAAGGACCAGCGGTAGGTGATGTTCTTTTGCGAGAGTATGAGAAGCAATGGTTTTAGAGATCTCCTCTTTTGTATGGTGTAGGGGGAGATATCCGCAAATACCTGGATTGGGGAGCCCTGGGTGGTTAGCTGTTCTGTATAGTGAGTTCGTTTCATGACCTCCTCTTTAACAGCATAAAAATGGGGCTTGACGATTATGTCACGAGGTAGGCCGTCAGGGCGAGGTGATTGACTGGCTCTATGGGCCCTGTCCAGTTCCAGGCGGTTGTCTGGGATGTCTGGTATTAGCTCTTTTATGAATGTACGGACCGCAGAGTGAAAATCCTTAACAGATTCAGGGAGCCCCCTGATCCGAAAATTGTACCTTCTGGACCTGTTTTCTAGGTCATCTATTTTAGACATGGCATAGTCCAGCTGGTCCTGAAGCTCTTGAATGTGGGAAGAGTTTTGGTTCATCCTTGCTATAGTTTGGTCAGTCTTTTTTTCAACTGTTTCGATCCTAGCTCCCAGTTGCACTATGTCCCTGTGGATAGAGGATGTGATTTGGGATGCATTTTGTGCCAGTCCCCTGGAGAGCGTCCTAGAGAATGAGGACATTAAGGAGGCAAAGTCTGTGGGACAGGGTGAGAGATCTTGTGCTGCCAGGTCCTGTGGATCAGGGGTGGGCGGGAAGTCCCCCATGGGTGTCAGTGCAAATTCCCCCAATGAACGTTATAAAAGTGATTTGGTGGATGCAGGGGATGTGTATGGTAGTCCCATAGTACTCACTGCGCCCAGATGAGGGGTAGTCAGAGGTGTAGCTGCTTGGTCCTGGTCTGCGATTGAGTCTGCTGCTGCTGACCGTTCTGGGCTTCGTGTGTCTGGCACCGCCAAACTGAGGGCTCCGGGCTGCCATGGCCCATGGTCGATTTGGGACATGATGTCCCTTCTGGCCGGTACCCCGGACATCAGATGTTGTGCTGCGGGTTTTCGGTAATCTGCCAAGGGTGTTGCGGAGCAGATATAGCCAGTGACCGTGTGCTGAAGAAAGCTGTAGCGGCTGAGGCGGTGCAGAGCTCCGAGACTATGCCGTCATCCCGAGGCTGCCGCGCATGCGCCCTCTCTAGAGGATCGCAAATTAAGCTGCCATCAGCCAAACAAAAAAAAAAAAAAAAAAAACAACAAAAAAAAAAAGGAAACCCCAAAAGGGGTTAAAACTGTGACGGTAGGCTGTAGTATGAAGTGGGGAAGTGAGCCAGGTAAATTACTTGATCAGATACTCAAATTATTCATGCAGATGATACTCAAGTTAAGGTGGAGGCGCTAGTGGGTGGTAGAGCTCCTGGTGTCCATGGAGGCCCACAGTAGGCCGCAAACCTGGAGGCAGCAACAGGCAAGGTGGATTTGGTTGCGTCCTGGGCGGATGAGATCTGAGGTTAGCTCTGATGCAGCGGTACGGGGAAGCAGCTCAGGATGCTGGACTGTGGGATCCAGAGTCACTACAGCGGGCTCGCCCGGAGGCGGCAGGCCTTGTGTAGGCCGCAAGTGCCGCGAACGGCAATCCGGGTCCGGGAGATGAAATATGGGCACCACTTGATGCAGGGTGATGGGCCCCACCCGTGGATAATGATTACGGGCCCGTTGGTGGAGAATCCGCGCGGATGACTGCGGATAGATGTGCCGCCGGGAGATGGCGAGCCTCGAGTAGGCCGCAGGCTTCGCGGCCGGTAATCCGGATCTGGGAGCAGAAATACGGGTCCCGATGGATGCAGGGTGATGGGTCCCCCCCCCGTGGGTGATGGTCCCGGGCCTGTTAGATGAGGATCCGTGCGGAAGGCGAATCCGCGATCGCGGCCGGATGCCGCATCTAAGCGAGTCCGCGGCTTTTGTCGCGACTAGGCCCCGAATGGAAGATTGCTCCCGGTTGCCCGTTTTTTAAATATTTTTGGCCTAGTGGGTCCCCCAGAGTTTGGGGAGACTGAGTAGGGCAGCGATGGGTCTCCAGAAGCCTCCAGAACCGAGGATTGCAGTGGATTTGTTCTGTAGACCGGCGAAGCTCCTCTCTTGAACGTCCACCTCGGTCCACTTCTGGTCACGCCCCTTGACATAAGGCTTTTAAAACTGTGCGTCTCCACCAGACGGAATGACAGCATTTCAAAGGCCAAGAATTTTGAAATGCTGGCATTCAGGGCCAGGGATCGCGGGTGGGTAGGGGGGTACTTCCTCTTCCTCTCAAGTGTTTGGGAGATGGAAAGCTGAACGCTTCCACGGGACATTGTGGAGATGGTTGGTTACCCAGGTGGTGGTGTTGCTGACAGATCGTCTGTTTGCGGGGTGGCAGGTGCCGGTATCACTACAGAGGTGGATGGAGAGGCCGAGACTGCAGCAGAAGAGGAAGCAGGAGGAGCCAGAGACCTTTCTTGGTTTTGAAGGTGTCTACTCCACTGAAGCTCGTGCTTTTCACTTAGATGCCTGATCATGCAGGTTGTGCTCAGGTTGAGAAGGTTTAGGCTCTGATTGCACAGGGTGCAAACCACTCGTGTCCTGTCATCAGCACATTTTCTGAAGAACTTCCACGCTAGAGAACTCCTTTGAGCTGGCTTTGGTGCGCTCGGTCCCTTGCTGCATTGGGCAGTAGCAGGCGTAGTGTCTAGGGCACGGCCGCTCCGCTTCTGCACCCTGCTCCCTCTTCTGCTGTGCTGGTGGCTCTGTGCGACCACTGCCTCTTCCTCCAAACTACTCAGGTCACCTGCATGACCTTCATTCCATGTGGGGTCGAGGACCTCATCGTCCTCCACATCATCTTCCACCCAGTCTTCACCCCTGCCCTCCTTGTCGGTCTCCACAATTCTGAGTGCCGCAGCAGTTGGCACCTGTGTTTCGTCATCATCGGAGACGTGCTGCGATGGTCCTTCCATGTACTCATCTTGAGAAATAAGTGGTTGGGCATTGCTGCACTCAATATCTTCCACTTCTGGGCCAGGGCTAGGTGGATGGCCTTGGGAAACCCTGCTGACAGAGTCATCAAAAAGAAGAAGAGACTGCTGCATGACTTGGGGCTCAGACTGCTTGCCTGATTTGAAAGGGGGTGAGGTGAAAGACTGTTGGACATCGGCTGCAGGTGCCAACTCTGACCTTTCTGCAGTAGACTGGGTGGGAGACAATGTGAAGGAACTGGAGCAACCCAATCTACTATCGCCTGTACTTCTTCTGGCCTCATCACTTCTAGAGGTGCATGATGCCCTACCAAATACTGCTGCAAGTTCTGTCGCCTACTCACACTTGAGGAAGGTGTTTCACTTGTGCGTGTAGCTGGCACAGATCGACCACATCCTCTCCTTGCAACAGGAGCTCTACCAGCAGCACCACGACCCAGGCCACGGCCCCTATTTGACGGTCTCCTCATATTTCTGTAATTTATGATCTTGCCCTAGAAAAGTTTTTATTGAATAGCGGAACAAAACAACAACAGTATCGCACGGGTGTATCTCACAGTCAAATATGCAAACTATGCCGCAATTTAATATTTTTACCCCAAAAGGGTGTTTATTAAATAGCGGAATAGAAAAACAGTATACAAATACAACGGGTGTATCTCACAGTCAAGTATGCAAAGTATGACGCAAATTTAATTTTTTTCACCCCAAAAGGGTGTATATTGAATAGCGGAATAGAAAAAAGGATATAAAACGGTGTATCTCACACGTACAAACACAGACTAGGCCCCGATTACAATTTTTTGTACCCTAAAGGGAGGATGAGGAAGAGGAGTAGGAGGAGTTCGGAACAGGAGGCAAACTAAAGCGCCCTGCAATCCTTGGCGGTGGAAGGAGATGCGCCAAACAAATTTAAAAGGTGTATCTCACACGTACCGATACAGACTATGCCGTAATTTAATTTTTTTCACCCCAAAAGGGTGTATATTGAATAGCGGAATAGAAAAAAGGATATAAAACGGTGTATCTCACACGTACAAACACAGACTAGGCCCCGATTACAATTTTTTGTACACTAAAGGCAGGATGAGGATGAGGAAGAGGAGTAGGAGGAGTTCGGAACAGGAGGCAAACTGAAGCACCCTGCAATCCTCGGCAGTGGAAGGAGATGTGCCAAACAAATTTAAAAAGGTGTATCTCACATGTACCGATACAGACTATGCCGTAATTTCCTTTTTTACACTCAAACAGGGTGTATATTGAATAGCGGAATAGAATTTTTTTTATAAAATGGTGTATCTCACACGTACAAACACAGACTAGGCCCCGATTACAATTTTTTGTACCCTAAAGGCAGGATGAGGATGATGAGTAGGAGGAGTTCGGAACAGGAGGCAAACTGAAGCACCCTGCAATCCTCGGCGGTGGAAGATGCGCCCCAAAAGATTGGAAGGTGTATCTCACATGTACCGATACAGACTATGCTGCAATTTAATTATTTTTACCCCAAGGGTGTAGATTGAATAGCGGAATAGAAAATATGATATCAAAAGGTGTATCTATCTCACACGTACAGACCCAGACTAGGCCCCGATTACTATTTTTTGTACCCCAAAGGCAGGATGAGGAGTAGGAGGAGTTCGGAACAGGCAGGAGGCAAACTGAAACACCCTGCAATCCTTGGCGGTGTAAGATGAGCCCCAAAAATTGGAAAGGTGTATCTCACACGTACTGATACTGACTATGCCGTAATTTAATTCTTTTTACCCCAAAGGGTGTAGATTGAATAGCGGAATAGAAAATATGATATCAAAAGGTGTATCTATCTCACACGTACAGACACAGACTAGGCCCCGATTACTATTTTTTGTACCCCAAAGGCAGGATGAGGAGTAGGAGGAGTTCGGAACAGGCAGGAGGCAAACTGAAACACCCTGCAATCCTCGGCGGTGTAAGATGAGCCCCAAAAATTGGAAAGGTGTTTCTCACACGTACCGATACTTACTATGCCGCAATTTAATTCTTTTTACCCAAAGGGTGTAGATTGAATAGCGGAATTGAAAATATGATATCAAAAGGTGTATCTATCTCACACGTACAGACCCAGACTAGGCCCCGATTACTATTTTTTGTACCCCAAAGGCAGGATGAGGAGTAGGACGAGTTCGGAACAGGCAGGAGGCAAACTGAAACACCCTGCAATCCTCGGCGGTGTAAGATGAGCCCCAAAAATTGGAAAAGTGTATCTCACACGTACCGATACTGACTATGCCGCAATTTAATTCTTTTTAACCCAAAGGGTGTAGATTGAATAGCGGAATAGAAAATATGATATCAAAGGGTGTATCTATCTCACACGTACAGACCCAGACTAGGCCCCGATTACTATTTTTTGTACCCCAAAGGCAGGATGAGGAGTAAGAGGAGTTCGGAACAGGCAGGAGGCAAACTGAAACACTCTGCAATCCTCGGCGGTGTAAGATGAGCCCCAAAAATTGGAAAGGTGTATCTCACACGTACCGATACTGACTATGCCGCAATTTAATTCTTTTTACCCCAAAGGGTGTAGATTGAATAGCGGAATAGAAAATATGATATCAAAAGGTGTATCTATCTCACACGTACAGACCCAGACTAGGCCCCGATTACTATTTTTTGTACCCCAAAGGCAGGATGAGGAGTAGGAGGAGTTTGGAACAGGCAGGAGGCAAACTGAAACACCCTGCAATCCTCGGCGGTGTAAGATGAGCCCCAAAAATTGGAAAAGTGTATCTCACACGTACCGATACTGACTATACCGCAATTTAATTCTTTTTACCTAAAGGGTGTAGATTGAATAGCGGAATTGAAAATATGATATCAAAAGGTGTATCTATCTCACACGTACAGACCCAGACTAGGCCCCGATTACTATTTTTTGTACCCCAAAGGCAGGATGAGGAGTAGGAGGAGTTCGGAACAGGCAGGAGGCAAACTGAAACTAATTCTTTTTACCCCAAAGGGTGTAGATTGAATAGCGGAATAGAAAATATGATATAAAATTGCTGATTTTTCAATAGCACATGTGAACACAGAAGTGTCTTAGGTCAGTCAGCTCTGCTGCAGGCTATGAAGGGGAAAAAAAAAGAAAATTCTCCTTTAAGTTTGTAATTTTTAAATAGATTAGTACAGACTATGCCACAATTTAATTTTTTTTAACCCAAAAGGGTGTATATTGAATAATGGAATAGAAAAAAGTGTATAAAATTGAAAATCACTCAATAGCACATGTGAACACAGCAGTGTCTTATCACAGTCAGCACTGAAGCAAAATCGCTGCACACAACTGACTGATAAAAATAGATTTTTTTCTCCCTCCTCCTCCTCCTCAGCGGGCTTAACTGAGGGCAAAATGATTGTGTTCACTGCACCAACCCCCCACACAGCAAAATCGATGTAGAACACTGACCCTGCCTATTCTCCAGCCTCGCCCTAATATTCTCGATAAGATCGTTCACTGGCACTGCACAACCAACCCCCCACACAGCAAAATCGATGTAGAACACTGACCCTGCCTATTCTCCAGCCTCGCCCTAAAATGCCCTAATAACTCGCCCTGCCTGCACTCCGACCTGACCCTGCATTCTTTTCAGACACAATACAATTTTTCACTGTCTGTCCCTAATCAGCAGCCAGCACGTATGATGTGTGCTCTCTCCCTAATCAATAGCAGATGGCCAATCACAGCTACTAATACATTAGTAGGCATGGCTGGGATGGCTTAAGGCACACCAGTTAAACGCTTGTTGATTGGCTGTTGAAAGCCTGCCATTAAAAGCACGCCATTACATACAAAACAGGAAGTAAAATTACCGAACACGGATTTTAAACCCGAACATACAGTAAAGTTTTCGGGTCCTTGTTCGGGTAACAAAAATCCAATTATTCGGTACGAACACGAATAATACAGTCCGTGTTCGCTCAACACTAGACCTGAGTAATAAACAAGACTATAAGATATCTATGTTAAACCAATGTGTGAATGTAGATATCCTTGTATGTATTTTAGATGGAAATATGTACGGAATATTTGCCTCCCCATATATGATCGGGATCCCCATCTCATGTGCGATCACCACTCTATGAGGGCTAATGGAGTAAAGGATATGATGTACACTTCAGATTGATGTTACCAGAGGAGAGTCATCTTTAATATTTACCAAGCTTGCTACCCCTGTAGGGGTACTAGTTTATGGTGAGTGTGCAATTCCTTGGGGGGACACAGGATTCACCTGCACGTGTCACCTTCGGAAGATTGTCACCTTATTCCATATATACGGGTCACCTTTGGAAGATTGTCACTTTATTGCATTATTACCTGGGACTGGATGGTTGTCACCCACTTCAGTTTTTGTGAACTTTTTTATGCTATATGGATCCACCTATATAGTCACTTTTTTGTTATGTGACACCTAACAAATTATTTATATAAGTGTCACGGGACTTCACCTGCCTTTAAACTGTTGTTGCATTTACCATTACCAATTCGGTTTTTACATCTTAATTCATTGCCATTTTTATTCACCTTCACTTTCGTTCATTTTTGTGGATATATTCCACTCATACATATTTATTTCTTTGATTTATTTCACTTTGTCACTTCATGCAAAGTTGTCAACTTTATTATTTGGCATATCTCTTCATTTCAATTTTTCTGGGGACGCTTTCACCCTTTTTTCTCAGTTTAGGAGCACTGTCACTTCTCCCATTTGCTATGTTTTTTTAACACTGAGTCACTGGTTTTCTACCTCATCTGCTAAGCTTTTTAGCACACAGTCACTTTATATCACTTGCACTTTTTTCACGTGTGCACTTTATAAATAGATTTGGGGGATATTGTGTATTATTTTTATATGTATTTATTGTACCTTTCCCCATAGGATACCTTTGTATATTATCCTTTAGTTTACAGCATCATATTATTCATATCACCCCCCAGAGAGATATTTACACTTTTTATTAATCACCCAATATTGATTTATTTACACCCCAGATAGAAATTTACACTTTTTATCAATCACTCAATATTGATTTATTTACACTGCATTATTTTGGCAACGCCAAGTACCTTCCCTCTCTTTTCTATTTCTCAACTGGTATATTGCCTCTTTGAGCGACATATACCTTTTTTTGAAGGTAGGCTGCAGCCACTCATTTCTCTGTAGTCTTTCCATTAGCGTGGATTTTTTACATTTTTCTACATACAGTGGGTATGGAAAGTATTCAGACCCCCCTTAAATTTTTCACTCTTTGTTATATTGCAGCCATTTGCTAAAATCATTTAAGTTCATTCTTCTTCCTCATGAATGTACACATAGCACCCCATACTGACAGAAAAACACAGAATTGTTGACATTGTTGCAGATTTATTAAAAAAGAAAAACTGAAATATCACATGGTCCTAAGTATTCAGACCCTTTGCTGTGACACTCATATATTTAACTCAGGTGCTTTCCATTTCTTCTGATCATCCTTGAGATGGTTCTACACCTTCATTTGAGTCCAGCTGTGTTTGATTATACTGATTGGACTTGATTAGGAAAGCCACACACCTGTCTATATAAGACCTTCCAGATCACAATGCATTTCAGAACAAATGAGAATCATGAGGTCAAAGGAACTGCCTGAAGAGCTCAGAGACAGAATTGTGGCAAGGCACAGATCTGGCCAAGGTTACAAAAAGATTTCTGCTGCACTTAAGGTTCCTAAGAGCACAGTGGCCTCCATAATCCTCAAATGGAAGACGTTTGGGACGACCAGAACCCTTTCTAGAGCTGGCCGTCCGGCCAAACTGAGCTATCGGGGGAGAAGAGCCTTGGTGAGAGAGGTAAAGAAGAACCCAAAGATCACTGTGGCTGAGCTCCAGAGATGCAGTCAGGAGATGGGAGAAAGTTGTAGATAGTCAACCATCACTGCAGCCCTCCACCAGTCGGGGCTTTATGGCAGAGTGGCCCGACGGAAGCCTCTCCTCAGTGTAAGACACATGAAAGCCCGCATGGAGTTTGCTAAAAAAACACCTGAAGGACTCCAAGATGGTGAGAAATAAGATTCTCTGGTCTGATGAGACCAAAATAGAACTTTTTGGCCTTAATTCTAAGCGGTTTGTGTGGAGAAAACCAGGCACTGCTCATCACCTGTCCAATACAGTCCCAACAGTGAAGCATGGTGGTGGATGCATCATGCTGTGGGGGTGTTTTTCAGCTGCAGGGACAGGACGACTGGTTGCAATTGAGGGAAAGATGAATGCGGCCAAGTACAGGGATATCCTGGACAAAAACCTTCTCCAGAGTGCTCTGGACCTCAGACTGGGCCGAAGGTTTACCTTCCAACAAGACAATGACCCTAAGCACACAGCTAAAATAACGAAGGAGTGGCTTCACAACAACTCCGTGACTGTTCTTGAATGGCCCAGCCAGAGCCCTGACTTAAACCCAATTGAGCATCTCTGGAGAGACCTAAAAATGGCTGTCCACCAACGTTTACCATCCAACCTGACAGAACTGGAGAGGATCTGCAAGGAGGAATGGCAGAGGATCCCCAAATCCAGGTGTGAAAGACTTGTTGCATCTTTCCCAAAAAGACTCCTGGCTGTATTAGATCAAAAGGGGGCTTCTACTAAATACTGAGCAAAGGGTCTGAATACTTAGGACCATGTGATATTTCAGTTTTTCTTTTTTAATAAATCTGCAACAATGTCAACAATTCTGTGTTTTTCTGTCAGTATGGGGTGCTATGTGTACATTTATGAGGAAGAAGAATGAACATAAATGATTTTAGCAAATGGCTGCAATATAACAAAGAGTGAAAAATTTAAGGGGGTCTAAATACTTTCCGTACCCATTGTATATATACATATATATACACACACACACACACACATATAGGTGTGAAAGGAGCAGAACCCCATCCCTGCAAATAATTTCATTAGTGCATGGATGGGGTTCCGCTCCTTTCACACCTATATGTGTGTATGTGTATATATACATATATGTGTGTGTGTATATATACCCCTACACAGAAGTTCAGATGTCATGCCTGCCTCCAAAGACGCCCAAAAAATACCCAATAAACGCCTGCAACAAAAACGCCCAGGTGTGTTTTTTCATTTATGGATCTGGTACACTTTATGGATCTGGTACACTTTAAGCCAATCTTTTTTTTATATAATATAATTAATCATATATATTGTTTAACTAAACACAAAGATTAGTAATTAAAAGCCAATAGAATAAAATAAAAAAAACACAGACACAGGTGGAAATGTTTGATTATATTAATCTTTCCCCCTAGATAGTGAAAAGGATGTAATACATCTATATACAATTCCTGGTGACATGGAATCCAGAACGCATTCCTTATAAATGATTAATAAATATTTTATCTTAAAAATTAAAAAGGAATGTAAAATCTAGAAAATTATAAAAAAAATAAAATGTATAAATCAAATTTATACATATCTCACAGCTATTATCTATCTATATCTTACTGATGAAACAAGTCGGGTTCCATTCTATTTTGAGTCCAAAAGGGGCAAATGATTTTAAATCAAAGATCTATTTAGTTTCTAAATGAGACACCTCGTGTTCTATTTCCAGTGTGGCTCATATCTCTCTATTCATATTACCTTCAAACTGGATGGATCCTTTTTATCCCATAAGACATAATGTTTTGAAAGACCATGCCCTGGGAAAACATTTTACCATTAGCAATATGTTTCTCAATCCTAGTAGTGACTGAGTGGTCCTTTCAACATATTGCTTACCACATGGACCTAGTTGATATTTTACATTTGTTTTTGGTAACGTTTGATGTAAACATTTTGGATTTTATACAGTTTTCCCCTACACATTTACAAACCATGCATTTTTTACAAGGAAAAAAACTTTTTATCCAAAAGATTGGCTATGATGGACACTAGTAATTAACTTCCGTAAGGAGTTAATGGTGGTATATGCATCACTTTTGACTTAATTTGATATATCACATCTGTTATTTTGGTGACTATATTTATAATTGCAACATATGGTTTTTATATTTGTTTCTGTGTTCAGCCCAACAGGTTTTGAACTTAGTAAAAGCAAAATACTTTCTCGTATCAAAAGAGTTTTGGACTGCACAGAGAGAGATATAAATTTGCCCCTGTACAGATCATTAGTAAGACCTCATCTGGAATAAGCAGTTCCATTTTGGGCACCAGGTCACAAAATGGATAAGAACAAACTGGAGAAAGTGCAGAGAAGGGCAACTTACTGATAAAAAACATGGAGGAGCTCAGCTATGAGCTGAACTGAATTTATTCTCTCTTGAGAAGAGAAGATTAATATGTAAAAATATATAAGTGGTCGATATAGAGAACATGGTGAAGAGTTATTCACATTTACGTTAATACAGGACAAGGGAGCACTCCTTCCATCTGGAGGAAAATAGATTTAACTTTCACATATGGAAAGGCTTCTTCAGAGTTAGAGCTGTAAAAATGTGGAGTAGACTCCCTCAAGAACTTGTTCTGGCTAGTGTTGGGCAAATGGTTCGCCGAACACTCTGCAGGGTGTTCGCCCCACAAAATACCCTGAAATGCACTGCTCGCTGCACAGTGCATTCTGCATCCTGATTAGGCAAAGCTTTTCCCAATCAGGGCACAGTGTAAGCTGATTGTTAAGGAGTGGGGCCGGGACAACCGATGAGTCATCAGCTGTCAATGGGCTTCCCCACTGACAGCTGAATAAAAAAAAGTGCCAGTTAAAAAAAAAAATGGCTCTGCCCCCCCACTAGTGGAGCATCACTCCCCCCTATATACTCTGTTCTGTGGCAACAGATATGGCTGGCCTGGAGACAAGTGGCAATAGTCTGGGACCTTAGAAAGTCATATTTATCTACAATATCTGACTAAGGGTTACTTTTAAAGCTTGTTTGATCTCTCTAGCATTAGGGGGTCCACAGGATCTGGTAAATGCCTCTGGTAACTGAGGTGGTGGGTGTCACTGAAGGAGCTTCTACAGATTTTGGTGTTGGAATCCTTTAAATAATTTCTACACTACTACCTTTTCATGTGGACTTTTTACCTTTTATTTTATTTATATCTTATCACGATATTTGTATTGTTGTTTGATCAATGTATATTGAGGTTTGTTTACTTTATTTTTAAGGAGCATGGCTTTTTTTGCTATAATGGATTTTGGACTGTGGTTAAATCACATGGTTTAGTCGCTGCTGTTACTCGCATATATTTAAAGGTACCACTGACACTAGCTTTGTTTTTTAATTATTTTTTACCTGATGACACTATATAAGAACTGTCAAAATGTGGAGGAGGCATTCGGCGGGCAGCCGTCCTAGAAGGCATAGAGTTTTTTTTTATTGTTTTATTGTTCGAGTCGGCGGTGCGGCGGTGCGGCGGGCGGCGTGATTAACAATAGATTTACATCAAGTAACATCAAAGGGCTGGGATCTTGAGGTCCCCTTGTTAAAGGGGGCTTCCAAATTTCGATAAGCCCCCCCTCCCGCAGACCCCAACAACCACAGCCCAGGGTTGTCGGGAAGGGACCCTTGTCCCCATCAATATGGCCCAAAGCACCCCCCCATGTTGAGGGGATGTGGCCTGGTATGGTTCAGGAGGGGGGGGGGGCGCTTGCTCGATCCCCTCTTTCCTGACCTGTCAGGCTGCATGTTTGAAAAAGGGTCTGGTATGGATTTTGGGGGGGGGGGGGGGCACGGTGTATTTCTCTTTAATTTTTTAATACCCGAGTGCAATTAATTGCAACCGCAAGTCAGTTTGTGATTTGACTCATTTTTTTTCTTTGAAAATGTAATTTTTGCTGCAGCATGTCATATACACAGTACAGATGTGCCACTTTACAGGCAGACTAAAGAGACCCCCCAGGAACTATATTTAAAGGAATTTTTCATTTTTATTGTTGCACTTTAAGCATCATTAAAATCACTGCTCGTGAAAAAAAGATTGTTTAAAAAATGTATTTTGCATTGATACATGTCCCACAGGGCAGTATCCAGACCCCCATACCCCTTTTATGGGCAATTACTTTCATATAAGCCTTTAAAATTAGCAATTTTGATTTTTCCTGATTGGCTCCCATAGACGTTAATGGGGTTCACCGTTCGGGGGGGGGGGGGGTAGAATTTTTCCACGGCTCGGGAGTTCTGCTGCGAACCGAACAGGGGGTCGTTCGGCCCCTCTCTAGTTCTGGCCAGCTCAGTAGATTGTTTTAAAAAAAGAGCTGGATGCATTGCTAAATGCACAGAATATATCTGGATACTAATTTTTAGGGAATCCAAGGAATATCTTGTTATCTCCTGAGGGATCAGGAAGAATGTTTCTCCCACTGGAACAAATAGAATTATTATTTGGAGTTAATTTTTCTTTTCCTCTGGATTAGAGTTGAGCGGACACCTGGATGTCCGTGTTCGGCGGGTTCGGCCGAACTTGAAAAAAAAGTCCTGGTCCGTGTCCTGGACTTTTTCCGAACTTTACCCGGACACCGAACCCCATTGAAGTCAATGGGGACCCGAACTTTCAGGCACTAAAATGGCTCTAAAAAACCAATGGAAAGGGCTAGAGTGCTGCAAATGGCAGCAAAACATAGTTAAGAGCATGGCAAGTGCTCTGCAAACAAATGTGGATAGGGAAATAACTTAAAACAACAAAAAAAAACAGAAAAATAAAAAACATTTCTTCATCTGTGAAGGACGAGGCCCATATGGAGTAGGAGGGAGGTTGAATAGTGGAATAGTGGAATAGAAAAAAGTGTATAAAATTGAAAATAACTCAATAGCACATGTGAACACAGCAGTGTCTTATGTCAGTCAGCTCTGCTGCAGGCTATGAAGGAAAAAAAAAAGAAAATTCCCCTTTAAGTTTGTAATTTTTAAATAGATTAGTACAGACTATGCCACAATTTAATTTTTTTAACCCAAAAGGGTGTATATTGAATAGTGGAATAGAAAAAAGTGTATAAAATTTTAAATCATTCAATAGCACATGTGAACACAGCAGTGTCTTATCACAGTCAGCACTGAAGCAAAAACGCTGCACACAACTGACTGATAAAAATAGATTTTTTTTTCTCCCTCCTCCTCCTCCTCCTCCTCCTCAGCGGGCTTAACTGAGGGCAAAACGATTGTGTTCACTGCACCAACCCCCACACAGCAAAATCGATGTAGAACACTGACCCTGCCTATTCTCCAGCCTCGCCCTAAAATGCCCTAATAACTCGCCCGGCCTGCAGCACTCCGACCTGTCCCTGCATTCTTTTCGGACACAATACAATTTTTTACTGTCTGTCCCTAATCAGCCACGTATGATGTGTGCTCTCTCCCTAATACTACAGCAGAATGACGCAGCGCGCTGGGTCTCGAACTTATAAAGACATGGTCACATGCTTCAGATGGCCAATCACAGCTACTAATACATTAGTAGGCATGGCTGGAATGGCTTAAGGCACACCAGTTAAACGCTTGTTGATTGGCTGTTGAAAGCCCGCCATTAAAAGCGCGCCATTACATACAAAACAGGAAGTAAAATGACCGAACGCAGATTTTAAACCCGAACATACAGTAAAGTTTTCGGGTCCGTGTTCGGGTAACAAAAATCCAATTATTCGGTACGAACACGAATAATACAGTCCGTGTTCGCTCAACACTACTCTGGATCAACTATGGATATAGGATGGTGTATATGGGGATTTTCTATTTGTGTTTTTTTTTAATGGATAAACTATATGGACTTGTGCCTTTTTTTAACCTGACTAACTATGTAGTATAAAGTATTTAATTTTTTCCCTAATGAGTCCTTTCTCTAAACACTAAGGGGATGTCTAAGAAATTCAAACTGTGAGGACAGAGTTGACTAGAATTACCACATATTTACATCATTTAGACTACTACAGAGTTAAAAAAGAGGCCCTGCAGTCCTTTCAAGTTGATGGTAACTTATAGTATTCTGGAGGCCTTTTCTCACTTTCAGGGACCCAGAGCACTTTGGTTTCACTCTTGGTGAAAAATGAATGCAACACTGGATGGAAATAAATCTTGTGACATTGCAGAAGATTATCAAAACAATGCCACAGCGAATGCGTGCCCTAATCAAAGCCAAAAAAATATTCGAGTGTGTGACCTTTTTTTTGGTTGCGACTTTTTTTTTTGGCCAGGCAGTATAGTAATTATACACTCCGTTCTACTCGTTTCATTATTGGACAGCTTACTGTAGGTGCTATTTTTTCAAATGCAGCTTACAAATTATATGTGCCTAACGCTTTGGTCTACATTAACACATTTTTACATAAAACACATGTCTGGAAAGATATGATTAACTCACCATGTATCATAATACTGGAATACCTCAACCTGCTTCTCATCCAAAGAAATCTCAAGATTGCCCAGATTGGCTCGCAGAGTCCTTGGCAAAGACTGTTCTTAAATCTGCCAATTCATGCTGGCAAGATATTTAGGTCTCTTCCTAACCTAACTAGCTTCCTGGATCCCCTGGGCCACTGTATCTTAGACCCAATTTATCAGATCTGGAGCAGAACCAGCTCCTTGATTGCTGATATTGTGTGGGTAGTTTTGACATGACTTCTCAGAAGTTAAAGCTGGCTGTTTATACCTAAAACAAATTTCAGCTGTAACACTAGAAGTGAGTATTCTGCTTCTTCCACACTTAATGTGTAAAGCATAAAAATCAAAGCTAATTCTGTTATTAATTTACTATTTCACACGCCTCATGGAATAAGTACTGATGTTTTTATATGGGTTTTACTTTTATATCTTGTACTTTTTAGGCTGCAATGCATGAAAACGTGCAATGCAGTTCAGAGCATTGTGGTGTAATCAAGCAGCTTTCTTTGCATTGGTATTGTGTTTGAAATCTCTGCATTCTGGCTTACAATCTCTGTTGTGAATGCAGGAAAATGGACATGCAAATCACAACTCCAATGCCTAGTATGCCAAACTAGTGCTATCTGTGTTTTGTTTTTTTTTTTAATACTCGATTTTCTGTGTGCAAAAACAGCAGCTTACTGTACTTTGAAAATTTGCCAGCTGTCACATTTGCCGTTTAATAAATACAACAAATGTGGCAGGCAAGAGGGAAGGGAAATAAGGTTAAGTTGGTGAGGTAATAATATAATTTTGAAGGAATATAGTCTTGTTGGAGGGGAATATGCTGTTGAGCCCTTTTGGGGGTAATATACCTTTTTTTTTTTTTTTTTTTATATAATCTTTATTTTAAGTTTTCGACAATACACCAGAAAAGAAACAACAGTAGAAGTCATAAGAATAAAAATGCACATAATAACAAGTGCAAATCAAAGAAACATTGCCAGGTAGCGGGGTAATATACTTTTAAAGGAACATTGTCTTGTTCAGATGTAATATTTTACTTTTTGGATATATGTGTATACCCCTGTCCTCATTTCCTCAGATAACTCAGTCATAAATGAATGGAATATCAAGCCTATTATTTCACTTAGGTTTGTTTCACACGGCCTTAAGCTTGCAAAAGAGCAGTGTGAACAGCTTTCTCTAAGCCATGGGTGCTCAACCTGTGGCCCTCCAGCTTTTGTGGAACTACAAGTCCCATCATGCCTCTGTATTTGGGAGTCATGCTTGTAACTCGCAGTCTTGCAATGCATCGTGGAATTTGTATATTCACGACAGCAGGTCCCATTGTAAGCCTTTAAAGTGCATTTCTGCATGGGTTTGGAAATTTTATACACAGATTTTAATGGAAGTGCTGATTGTCACTTTAAACAAGCTGCAAATAGGCTTCAGCGGGTTTTCAACAAACTTTAAGTAGTTCTGAAGCTTGTTAGCAACTTGTTTTTTTTTTTTTTTTTAATACATTTTATTAATTTTTCAAAAGATACAGACAAATGAATCCAACAATATGAATAAGTAACTAGAACACATTCGATCTTGACAATTGAAGGAATCAGCCCATGGGATCCATTGTTGACTGAAGACAAAACTATGTCAAGGGAACATATGCTAAAAGAACAACAGATCCTCACATAAGAGGATGTCAAACGGGGGGGGGGGGGGGGTGGGGCAGGTAGGGGGGGAGTAAAAGGGGGAGGAGGGGGAAGGGAGGGAAGGTGAAGTGAAAATCTTGGCCTCAAGAGTTTCTTTAGCTGTGACATGGAAGTCGGAGCAGACAACAGTACTGTACAAGTGATAAGAAGGCAGAATTGCCAGCATCAGCAGCTGATGCTGTCATCCAACGTAAGTCAGAGATTCCACCGGTATGAGTTCAAATCGGGTATGGGTGAAGGGGCATCCCTGGTGATTGTGAGAGAAAAGGAAGAAGGGTCCTACGATGAGCACTTCCCACCTGCCGCCAATAGCTGGAGTGTCGATATTAGTCCTAGGTCACTTGAAAGAAATTATACTGAATAGAGCAGTAGGTCAGCACAGAGGCAAATTTGATCAGTGGCGAGCCGGTAGGAGTAGCAGACCAACAGAAAGGATCAGCCGCGATCGGCTGACTGCAGTTGAGTGGACCATCTCCTATCAAACTTGGTAGTGTCAGATGTGTTAGAGAGCCTAATATCTAAAGCTTCCTTGTCGAACAGCAATTGGAGTCCGAGCTTGACATCTCTTAGTGTGGGAAGGGAGTTTGTTATCCATTTGGCCAGGATAGCTCTCCTAGCAACCATGTAGCAAGAGGACAACCAGCTTTTATGTTTGAGAAGAGTGCGTGCTTGTAGTTGAGAGACCTTGTGGGTCGTTTCATCGAAATGGCCAAGGATCAAAAGGAAGGGGTCATTGCAGGGGCGAGCCCTGTGGTTGAGGCCACATAAAGTTCCACCTTGGCCCAGAAGTTGCAATCAGCACACCCATTAGGATCTGTGTGCAATATTAACAAACTGGAGCGAACTGGTACTTTAAGGGTAGATTGCGTCTAAATCTAGCTTTTTTTTAACCATGATTCGCATTCAGATTGTACTTCAGAAGCAAATGACAGGCGGTGAGGAAGGTATGTGATGCCTCCTCACTGCCTGTTTTAACCCTATTTTGCTAACAAATGAGATGCAACCACATGCATTGCACATGGTTATGGGGCATTTGATGCACTTACTTGTTTGCCTAAATGTGTCGCATTTGGCAGACTTGTTGCCTGTCTAAATGAAGCCTAAAGCTTCAACAAAGCTTGCTAAATGCTTGGCAAATTATTTCTAAAAGCTGCTCTTATACAAGTTGAAGCCTTTGGGAAACAGGCCTTATACCTCAGTGTTTGACAGGCTATGTTGCATAGCTCCCAACTGTCCCTGATTTTGAGGGACTGTCCCTGACTTGGAACAAAGTCCCTCTGTCTCTCTTTACTCCTTATTTGTCCCTCGTTTTGGTCTGATCCATATAGTTGTATATAAAATGCACTATTTATCTATCAAAACGTGTTTGCAGTGCTAAACCTTTCATCCAGTTTTCAAATGGCTGCATTTGCAAATTTCAAAAGCCAGTATAACCACTTCCCGACCACCCGCCGCCTTTTTACTGCGGCAGGGTGGCTCCCCTGCACAAACCAAAGTAGACCTATGTCGGTTGCACGCGGGAAACTAGGAGGCGAGCGTGTGCCGCCGCCGCACTCCCGTCCCCACTCAACAGTGGGGAAGCCAATGCATGGGTCAAACAGGTCCGATTGCTGCCTGACACCCGCGATCGCTCCCCGCTGAGAAAGAAGTACAGGCAGCTGTAAACACAGCTGACCGTTCTTCTCCCTGAAATGATCATAGAGCCCACGTGATCCTTTTATATAGGATCACGTCTCTATGGTCATTTCAGAAGCCACGCCCCCCACAGTTAGAATCACTTCCCTAGGCTCACATTTAACCACTTGATCACCCACAGGGTTAACTTCTTCCCTGCCAATGGCATTATTACAGTAACAGTGCAATTGGCCTAAAATGTAAAAAAAATAAGATTTTTACTTTTTCTTTTGAGAATGTCATATAGCAGAATGTGAAAAATATATATATTTTTTTCAAAATTGTCGCTATTTTTTGTTTATAGCGCAAAAAAAAAATTGCACAAGTGATCAAATACCACCAAAAGAAAGCTCTATTTGTGGGAAAAAAAGGACATCCATTTTTTTGGGTAAAGCATTGCACGACCGCGCAATTGTCCGTTAAAGTAACGCAGTGCCGAATCGCAAAGTAGGGCCTGGTCAGGAAGGGGGCAAATCCTTCCGGTCTTAAAGTGGATAAAGAAGTAGTAGTAATTAAAAAAAAGCATTTGTGGGTTTAACTAATAGTTTTTATGATTATATTTTAAGGGGGGGGGGGGGGTGACAAGGGGTTTGTCCTATACTTTTGCTAATAGGTTACACTTGTTCCCATCTCAGAAAATTGTGAGGTATGATATTGCACACAATTTTCTGTCTCCTTTCAAAATATATCAAATAGATTTTAAACATTAAAGGTAAAATGACATTAAATGAAGGAATAAATATATGCAGAAATCAATTCACGTCCAACATATTCAGAAAGTGTGTTAAGAATTCAAATCCTGGTCTTAATACTTAAAGTGAACCTCTGCTTTGCCCATGCAGGTAAAAACCAATAGCTTTGATACAATTGCAGACACACTATCGGCACATATTCACCCTCCTTTCTTTCCATACATTTAGCTGTGAAGAAATGTACCAGATACTTCCAGGTATGGGGGATTATATGACTCACTCCCCTTTCTTAGACATGACTATGGTTTTGCTAAGTGGTTTGTAGGCAGTACAGTTAGTCTTCCCATCTGTGTGTAGCCTTGTGCCATTATTGCATAGGGGAATTGGTCCCTTTCTTTCCCCATCCAGTGCCTCAAGAGGAGAAGTTGTCTGATTGGAGACAGAACTCTCAGGAGACTTGGCAGCCATCATGGGTGAGGGAACTGTTTAAATATGAGGAACTCATGTCATTTTGGCATATTTGCGCAAGTGGTTGGACAGGAACAGGAACCTGCTTGTGAGTGACAGTGTCCAGCATAAGGAAAGTTGAGCAGGGAAAGCTCAGTGAAGTTAAACCAACATATATTGCCCAACCACTTGCACTCTGTGTCAGAAAAAACAAAAACCTCAAAGACTACAGCAACCCAATACCTGAATACAAAATATACCAAGCTTATGGTGAAAAATGGATGTGTAGTCTCTATGAAATGACGTTGTCCTCCAAAGACGTGTTCTAACACAAAACATGTTGGGAAGAGGTTACTTGTGACATCATCACACATGCCTGTGGATACTACATAGTTACATAGTAGTTAAGGTTGAATAAAGACAATAGTTCATCCAGTTAAACCTGTGTAGGTGTACATGTGTCAATATCGAAAATCATTTCCCATATCCCTATATTTTGTGTTCTTCAAGATGCACATCCAAGAGACTTTTAAAAATATCAATACTACCTGCTGACACCACCAATTGTGGAAGAGAGTTCCACATTCTTACCATCCTGACAATGAAAAACCCCCTGCGCAGCTTACGGTTAAACCGCTTCTCCTCCAATCTCATTGTGTGGCCCCATGTTCTCTTACACTTTCTGAGAATGAGTAGCTTTTTTCTTTTGCTGGGATCACCATTGAAGTATTTGTAAATCACTATCATGTCCCCTCTCAAGCATCTTATCTCCAGCAAAAATACATTTAGTGCTTGTAGTCCCTCCTCATAGCTGAGGTCCTCCAATCCCCTTATTAGTTTCATTGCCCTTCTTTGGACTCTCTTCAGCTCCAGTACATCTTTTCTGAGGACTGGTGACCAGAACTAAACAGAATACTTCAGATGTGACCAGACCAGAGTTTTATAAAGTGTCAGGATCATAGCTTTATCTCTGGAGTATATACTCTTTTTTTTTACGCATGCTAATATTCTGCCAGCTTTGGTAGCTGCAGCTAGAGACTGCATGCTATTGCTCAGCCTGTCTTCCACTAGGACCCCCAGATCTTTCTCCATCTTTGATTCCCCCAGAAGGTTCTCCCCCTAGTGAGTAGTTTGCATTTAGGCTTTTTTTTTTTATTGTAATTTTTTTATTGAAAATAGAAACAAGGATAATGAACAGACAAGGGTTATGGAACCCCAAAAACAATAACATTGCAAGGTAGTTCAAAACAGTCCCAGTCGGCATATGCAAATAACAAGGGACAGAAAAAAAAGAAAACACAACAAAGCACACATCTGGTCATAAAAACAAATATGCAATTGGCATATTAAGGTGAGAAGCTAATCATTAGTAAATGAAAGAATATTCATAGCAGGGCAGACTCCTGAAGGTCCCAATCTGCCCAGACAGCATTAAAACGAGAAACTTCATTGTGGACCGTAGCCGTAAGGAATTTCATTCTCCGTATCTCCACCACCAGGCACTGAAAGAGGGTAGCATCAGGTGGTCCCGTCTGCCGCCAGCACAACGGGATTGCTCTCCTGGCCGCAACCAGAAGATAAGATATCAATCGTGCATTTAGGTTTTTAGCCCCCAAGTGCATTACATTACAATCCTCATTTGCCATGTAGTTGCCCACTCTATTTTTTTGTTCTGGTCTTTCTGTAAAATTTCTATATCCTGATGTGAAGTTATTGCCTGTTTATTTTTGCGTCGTCCGCAAAAACTGAGATTGAGCTATGTATCCCGTCCTCTATATCATTTATGAATAAATATTATGAATTATGAACAAAATTGGTCCCAAGACAGAACCTTTGGGTACCACACTTACCACTCCAGACCATTCTGAGTACACGTTATTTATCACTACCGTTTGGACGCGCCCCTGTAACCAAGAACAAACCTTATAGTCGATGCCTGCAGACCTCAGCTTGTAGATTAAGCATTTATGGGGAACTGTATTGAATGCTTTTTTGTGATGGATTCCTTATGCTTTAAGGCTAGGTTCCCATTGATGCACGGAGCGGCTCATAGAGGGGTCCCTGTTCACCGTTTCAGGTCCAATTTCAGCCCAAATTTTTGGCTGAACATAGACCTGAAATGGACCTGAAAAAGCACAGGACTCTTGTGAAATTCACACTGGAGCCTCTGCGGAGATATGTGAACCAGCTCCATAGAGAGCCAGTCATAATCTCCTTACATGCAAATTGGATGTGGGGAGACCCGCATTCATTTCACAATAGTGTGAACCCAGCCTTAAAGTCTTATGAGTATCTTTGCTTAATAAACCCTTTGACTTTATTGATCCTGAGTCATAGAATTGTATTTCTTTCTCTCTGAGCGGCATATACTGATCAAGTTGATGAGCTATTGAAGCCCTTGAGAAATAGTGATGAGCCGAACACCCACTGTTTGATTTGCACAGAACATCTCAAAAACGGGAAATGTTCTTGCAAACTCCATTAAAGTCTATGGGACACGAACATGAAAAATCAAAAGTCCTCATTTTAAAGGCTTAAATGCAAGTTATTGGCCCAAAAAAGTATATGGGGACCCGGGTACTGCCCTGTTTTTTTTTTTTAAAACAATCGTTTTTACAGGAGCAGTGATTTTAATAATGTTTAAAGTGAAACAATAAAAATGAAAAAATCCTTTAAATATCGTGCCTGGGGGGCCCCCTTATTGTGCCTGTAAAGTGGCGCATTTTTGTGATGTTTCTAGCCTGCTGCAGCAATACTAACATTTTTAAAGGAAAAAATGTCATTTAAACTTGCTTGCAGCTTTAATGTGTTGTCGGCTCCCGGCTATACAGATAAAAAAAATGAGAAAAAAACGTGCAAAAATTTAAGAAAAAAACGGCGTGGGGTTCCCACTAAAATCCATACCAGACCCTTATAATCTGAGCCCACAGTCTGACTGGCCAGGATGGGGGTGCGGGCGAGTGAGCGCCCTCCCCCCCATCCTGAACCATACCAGGCCACATCCTCAACATGGGGGGTGGGTGCTTTGGGGCAGGGGTCTCTTCCACACAACCCTGGGCTGTGGTTGTGGGGGTCTGTGGGGGGAGGCTCATCGGAATCTGGAAGCCCCCTTTAACAAGGGGGCCCCCAGATCCTGCCCCCCCATGTGAATGGATATCGGGTACATCGTACCCTTACCCATTCACCAAAAAAGTGTACAAAAAATAATGACAAAATAGTGTCCCCCGATGATCAGTCGCATGTCCGCCCGAAAAATAGAAAAGAAAAAAAGAAGAAGCTCCTGCTTCTACGGACGCTTTGAGCCAAATGAGCTGTTTTGCTTTTAACAGCTCTTTTATAGGGACCTGATGTCACAAGCCACCCCACAATGCACTGCTCAGGTGCAGTGAATAAATTACATTACATGACGTAAATTATATTACACGGCCAGCCAGGTTGTGTGCTCAGATAAGGGTCTGGTATGGATTTCAGGGGGAACCCCACGCAGTTTTTTTTTATTTTGGTGTGAGGTTCCCCTTACAATCCATACCAGACTTGAGGGGCCTGGTATGGACTGGGGGGGGGGGGACCCTACGCTGTTTTTTTCAGCAATACTGACATCAACTGATATACACTGAAGTGCCTATATATATATATATATATATATATATATATATATATATATATATATATATATATTTATTAGTGATCGACGATATCAGTTTTTCGTTGCCTATAGCGATACCAATAGCGATAGCGATACCGATATTTTGGCCAATGCATATCGGTATCGGCCAATATTGGCAGATATTTTTGGACATTTAAAATTTTGAACAATAAACACAAATTTCGACACAAATCTGTTACTGAACATGTAAAACTTTATTTATTAACATTTTTAACATTAAAGGCTCGTTCTTCACACCTTAACTCACATCATTCCGATTGTTCATTAATGCATAATAAACTGCTGCAGTACTGCAATAACTCACTGCAATAATTTTAAATCACTACTGCAGTGCATTCAGTGCAAAACTGCTAGAAAAAAGCTAGGCAACACAGTAGCTACACAGACTGGAGTCAGTGGACTACCTCTGCAGTATGGCACTCACTGCAACTACTGCAGTCAGTGCAAAACTGCTGGAAAACAAGCTAGGCAACACAACAGCTACACAGTGGATTGGACTGGAGTCAGTGGACTACCTCCGCAGTATGGCACTCACTGGAACTACTGCAGTCAGTCAAAACTGCTAAAAAAAAAAGCTAGGTAACACAACAGCTACACAGTTGATTGGACTGGAGTCAGTGGACTACCTCTGCGGTATGGCACTCACTGCAACTACTGTGGTCAGTGCAAAACTGCTAGAAAAAAAGCTAGGCATCAGCTACACAGTGGATTTGAGTGGACACTACTCTTTTCAGTACTCCCAGTTAAGTAGAACAATATTATACTGCAGAAAGCACAACATTTCAGCATGTCCAACTCCATGGTCACCTGTTAAATGGCTTCTGTTTTGTTCATATAATGCTGCCACTTCATAAACATGCTCAGGAGTAGAGGAGGACAGAGGAGTAGAGAGAGAGAGAGGTATCTTCTAGCATGAGAAGCAAGTCTTTTGTAGTGTGCCTTATTTTCTTTCCACCACTGAAGAGGATCACTTCTGTCAATTTCTGGTTCCTTCAAATAGAGATGAAGTTCATCATCCTGGCTCATTATTGCAGATTCACAAGAAATTGAATCCTCCGCATGAGGCCACAATAAAACATTGAAAATGTCCTGATCAATTCGACCACGATGAAGAAGATTCTCTTCTGTTCGTTGACGTATTTTTGGACATTTTTCTGTTTTTGCTGCTTGCTGCTCTTTTATATTATCAAAATAGTGGTCTGGACTTATCTTTTCGGCAGGAACCTCCTGCACCTCCTGTTGAATATCTTTTGTCAGTCAATGTTTTGCCTTTGCCAATACATCATCAGAAGAGAAAGCATTGTTCTTTTAGTGAGGATTCAAAAGACTTGCAAGCACAACATTTTTAATCTGTTCATGCTTCTGAAAACATATATCAATCAAAGCTCTTTGGATTGACAGACAATCATTTGAAATTCGGAGGCTGTCATCATTTGAATTTGAAAGTTGGGGGGTGTTGTGTGCCATGCCACTGAGGTATGACATATCATCAAGCAGCCTCATCATTCCTTTCTGCAGGTTTGCTCCACTGTCTCAAAGTAGCACAAGCATCACTCTGTCTTTGTTGATTCCCCAGGCTTCAAGCATGCCTAGAAACATTTCTGTACTGTACTCAGTGTGGGATCCTTGCATCACTTTTTTATCCAACACCAATTGCCTTTTTGTCCATCTGCTGTCAATGAAGTGGATGTAAAAATCATTAGTGACTCTGTTTGTCCTGATCTGCAGTCAGTTGTGAATGAGAGTGAGTTGCCAGCATTCTCTGGTTGCAGCATAGCCTTTACTTTGTCAGCGACCTTTTGGTGAATCTTTCCCAGCATTTCTGTTCGATAATAGTTCTCACTCTTTAGTGTGTAGCTTGGCTCAAGTATGGACATCAACTGCTTAAACCCTGAGTCAGACACCATTGTAAATGGCTTGTTATCAGTGACAATCATCTCTGTAATTACTCTGTCCAGCAGTTGGGATCTTCCATCTGAATCTAGACTGTGACATATGTTTTTTTTTTTCAGAAACATATCTGTTATTGTTGCCTGGGATAGTGGAAGAGGTATTTCAAAATCACATTGATATTCATTTTGTTTTTTTCTGTGCTGCATGATACAATTCAATATGATGAACTCTTAGATGGGCCCAAAGATTTGACATATTTTTGTTTTTTGCAGTTACTGATCCCATGCTTATGTTGTTTGTACATGTGTTGCATACTGCTGCTTTTCCTGGAGAAGGTTGAGACAAGAAATAGACCCAGACCACACTTTTACTTATTCTCTCCTAATCCATCTCCATTTCAATTTGAAAGACACAAAAAAGATTAAAAAAATGGCTTGCTGAAGTTGCTGGCACCCTGTTGTGGGTTGGTGTCTGATGCCTGGCAGTGTGGGTTGCTTGCTGGCACCCTGTTGTGGGTTGGTGGCTGACGCCTGGCAGTATGGGTTGATTGCTGGCACCCTGTTGTGGGTTGGTGGCTGACGCCTGGCAGTGTGGGTGGCCTGCTTGCTGGCACCCTGTTGTGGGTTGGTGGCTGACGCCTGGCAGATTCTGGTACATCGGGGAAAGTGCAAATCGGCCCTCGATATTGCAAATCGGCCCTCGGTATATCTGTGTCACCGATAATCGGTCGATCTCTAATTATATATATATATATATATATATATATATATATATATATATATATATATAAATAACTTTGTGGTATACACTGCACTATCTGATCTCAACAAACTGTAAAAAGTAATAATGTATCTCACTGCTAGCAATGTATTATTAATTATAAAATTCCACTTATAAATCACCCGATGACCAAGGGATTCGAAACCACAGTCATCGCAATTACACAGGCCTAGTATTCTACCAGCTATGCCACCATCAAGTACGCTTAGGTTGAACACACTTTCCCTGCCTAACTAACTCACTCCTATCTCACCCTACACACAGTGGATGAGATAAAAGTTAGGGAGAGTGTGTTCCATTTAATCAGGCTTAACGGTGGCGTAGGTGGTAGAATACCAGGCTTACAATGAGAGAGAGCTGTGATTTTGATTCCCCCGGCCAGCCAGTGATTTATTTAGGAGGTCAGAGTCCATGATAATGCAGGAACTCAAAGTTCCCGCGAAGAAGCCCATTTGTTCGTCATTTGACAAATGAGCGAACAGCCAATGTTCGAGTCGAACGTACGTTCGACTCAAACTCGAAGCTCATCCCTATTGAGAATGTGTTTAGTGTATATATTGACCTTCTATAGCATAGAGGTCTGCCATCTCTGATAAGGAGTTTGTGCACTTGATGGTGGTGGAGCATTTTGAGAGGCACTACAAGTGGTGGAAAAATTGTGAATTCTGAATTTTTGGCTGGACATTAAAATTTATATTTATTTATACGCTAGTGCACTTTATTCACTCTATATGGTATATACAATTAATAATTTATTCATTATCACATAAACTTCGGAATTTTATGAATTGTTATATTTGAATTGATTTGAATGTATTTTCTTTTTTAAGTTGTTATATTACACATTTGAATAGATTTTTTTTATTATTATCAAATTGTCACTACATATATATACATCAATTATTTATTTATTGAGTTGTTACATTGTGTTTACATCATTTAATAAACATTGGGCTTCCATATTTCAGGGAAGGCTCCCTCATCGGTACTTTCATTCTGATGGCTGGTGCGGTAGCAAGGAGCTAGTGCAGAGTGCTGAAATCACTCCCTAGGTATTCTGCCAAGGAACACTATCCCCAGTAGCTGAAGCTGTCCTCCATAACACATTTTGACATATGCTGAGGTTGAATATTTGCTGTACTGTTTTATCAAGTTCCAAAGAATTATTGATCTGTTGAGCTAAAAAGGCTGCTCAAGATTTATATAAAATACCGAGGCATCACATTCTGTGTGGAGGGATTTCTCCCAAACAAGGATTGGGATTTATCTTAGGCCCCACCAACAAGTTGCCCACCTAAGCATCCAACACTTTTACACTCTTCCCTAAACCTAAGACCAGGAGATTACATGTATCTAAATCTTACACGTACCTAAAACTCTCTTGCTCCCAAAGGCTAAACAAAGCAGCAGGGGAATGAAGAGAAAGTAGATACACTTAGTCAGGTCACTATAACGGTAAACTTGTTTAGATGCTTCATGGTCCAAGTACAGCTTCACTTTAAACAACATGTGTACTTGAAAACATTAGAATGTTATTCCCTGTGTAAAGCCTGCTATGGTATGTTGAACTATATGCCATATTATAGCAGAATTCCACCCGCATTTTTATCTTTGTACCACCCGATTCTATGCAGCAAGTGAAAACATCATTGGCCGTTTATTATATATATATATATATATATATATATATATATATATATATAATTTTTTTTTTTTTTTTGCTTGATCTTCCTTCCTTTCCTTGGGGTAATCTTTTTCTTCCTGTTTAATCCACCGCGGCGAGGTACGTCATTTCCGGTATCGGATCGTGCCCTCCTCCTCCCTCACCACTGTCTTCTGGGACCTGTGTGTGTCCCAGAAGACGATGGGACAATTTAGAAAGTGAAGCCTGAAGGCTTCACTGCTGGTTTCCCTTACTAGCAATGCTGGCAACTGAACCCAAAGCCAATGGAGGGATCAGCTTGGGGTGCCAACATCGTGGGCTACCTGGACAGGTACGTTTTCTTTTATTAAAAATCAGCAGCTACAGTATTTGTAGCTGCTGACTTTTAATTTTCTTTCCCCCAGGCTGGAACTTTAAAATGTATATAGTATTTGAGCTCAACTGACAAGCGTTTTGAGATGTAACAATGTGTTGTTTCTACTGATTCAGGTGGATTATCAGAACAAGGCACTGATGCAGATGACACCCATACATCATGTCTCCCATCTCAGGGGAAATACAAAAAGTGTATTCTGGATTAAAGAATCGGTGATTGGCAACTACTGACAATGGATCAGTAGCATTTCTGATGCACTGCATGAAATGGACATCTCTTACTACATTTGGAGAAACAGTGTGACTTAAATGACAGCTGTAGATCATATTATGGTGGCAAGAGGAGTCATAAAAGCCAATGCCTGAAAAGAAACATTCATTGTTTGCATTTGTACGTAGTTGTTCTGACTTGACATCTTTTACTAAGATGTTTAGATGACAAAACCAAACGGTTGTTGCAGCTATATTACTCCCCCCCCCCCACCCCACATACTAAAGTGCACTGATTTTTAATTAGAACAAGAAATATTTGAGCCTATACTGGTGAGCGCTCCAATTGGCCCACCCTTTGCAGGTATAACAGCTTCAACTCTTGTTGGAAGGCTGTCTACAAGGTTTAGGAGTGTGTTTATGGGAATGTTTGACCATTCTTTCAGAAGCGCATTTGTGAGGTCAGGCACTGATGTTGGGCGAGAAGGCCTGGCTTGCAGTCTGCGCTTTAATTCATCCCAAAGGTGTTCTGTCGGGTTGAGGTCAGGACTCTGTGCTGGACAGTCAAGTTCTTCCACCCAAAACTCGCTCATCCACGTCATGGTGGACAGGGGATTATGGATTAGGGTTTTTTTTTTCAGGGGTTGGGTTTGGCCCCTTAGTTCCAGTAAAAGGAACTCTAAGCCCCGGTTCACACTTGTGCGAGTGCCGGGTTCGCATGTAATGTCGGAGCGCGCTGCTCCTTCATTACATGCGATCGGCTGTGCGGTGCGAGTTTAGCCATACACTTTGTATGGCTAAATTCGCACCGCAGCAAACACGCACAGGGACCCTTTTTGGAAGCCGCATCAGGATCGGATCGCACAGCGGTTCACACTTGTGCGATCCGATCCTGTGCGAACTGCATGATCGCACTGCGATATGCGATCAAACTGGGGGTGTCGTTAAGATTACATTGACACCCCCAGCGTATCGCATATGGCAGTGTGAACTGCCGGGGGTGCGTGTGCGATGCGGGAACAGGCTGCGGATTCGCAGCCTTCCCGCACTCGCATAAGTGTGAACCGGACCTTAAGGTGTCAGCATACCAGACATTTTGGATTTGTGGGAACAGTTTGGGGATGGCCCCTTCCTGTTCCAACATGACTGCATACCAGTGCACAAAACAAGATCTATAAACACACGGATGAGCAAGTTTGGGGTGGAGGAACTTGACTGGCCTGCACAGAGTCCTGACCTCAACCCGATAGAACACCGTTGGGATGAATTAGAGTGGAGACTGCGAGCCAGGACTTCTCGGCCAACAATGCCTGACTTCACAAATGCGCTTCTGGAAGAATGGTCAAACATTCTCATAGACACACTCCTAAACCTTGCAGACAGCCTTCCCAGAAGAGTTGAAGCTGTTATAGCTGCAAAGGATGGGCCAACTCAATATTAAACCCTACAGACTAAGACCGGGATGCTATTAAAGTTCATGTGCGTGTAAAGGCAGGTGTCACAATACTTTTGGTAATATAGTATATATTGTGATAATTTATTAAGGATTTCCCTTGCAAGTTTACTTGCAGTAAAAAGCACAGACTCATGCTTCCTTTTCTGTTTACCAACATCTTTAATAATTCTGCATATATTTCACTTCAAATAAATATGAGTAACACTCAAGAATATTAACTCTTTATAGTGAGAGATGCAATGTCTTTCTAAAAGTACAAAAAAACTAATGGTTTACAACCTATATTCATCTGTCCATTTTTTAAATAAAAAATGACAGATGGTCTACAGTATATTGAGTTGGTTATGTTGAAATAGCACATATGCTGTATATAACGTGTAAGGTATGTCCAGACAAAACTTATTTTTGTTAGTTTTGGGAAGAATTTTACTTTTGATTTTCTTTGTAGTTTCTCCTGGTGGTGACAATAATTTAACCAACAGCAATATAAAGCTGACTGAGGTTTTACACTTCCTTATTCTGCAAAAAAATTAAAAAATATCTGTCTGTGTTGCTCTTGCAGATTTTCCTTGACTTTCTACTTGGTGTAGTTATTGTAACCAGGACAGACACTGAGGGTATTCGAATTGTAAAGGCAGCCTTTAACCACTTATGGACTGCCCGCTGCAGTTTTATGTCGGTACTTTGATGTTAAATACTGGGGTTATGGCAGCAGATGGCTGCCATACCCCTGGTATTTTTTTAAACTGCTGGAAGTCCACTTAACCATAAGGGTGGTCCTAGTGGTGAATTCACTGCAGGATCACCCTTTTGGGCGGCGGTAGAGGTGCCCCCCACATCCAGCCGCTTCCCGATAGTTTTCCCCGCTTACCGGACCCGCGGGTAGTAGGGAAAATGATCCGGTCTGCTGTCCCCTCAGGCAGAAAGTGGAGTGAGGGCAAGATGGCCCTCATTCGACTCTATGGCCTTGGAGGACCGGAGCGACGTCATACGTCGCTTCCTAGCAACCGATTTACAGAGTCTATATTTCTAGACTTTATTTTTTTTTAGTTTTTTTTTAGTTTATATGTGAGATCTGAGGTCTTTTTGACGCTAGATCTCACATTAACCACTTAAGCCCCAGAGGATTTGGCTGCTCAAAGGCCAGGGCCTATTTTGCGATTCGGCACTGCGTGACTTTAATGGACAATTGTGCGGTCGCGCGACGCTGTACCCAAATGAAATTGACATCTTTTTTTTCCCACAAACAGAGCTTTCTTTTGGTGGTATTTGATCACCTGTGCGATTTTTACTTTTTGCGCTATAAACAAAAAAATAGCGACAATTTTGAAAAAAACAATATTTTTCACATTTTTTTATATGAAATTCCCCCCCAAAAAATGTAAAAATCAAAATTTTTCAACATTTTAGGCCAATTTGTTTTCTGCTACATTTTTTTGGTGAAAAAAATCACAATAAGCGTATTTTGATTGGTTTGCTCAAAAGTTATTGCGTTTACTAGCTACAGGAAAGATTTATGTCATTTTTATTGTTTTTTTTTTTTTTTTTTTAACTAGTAATGACGGCAATCTGCGATTTTTTTTGTGGGACTGCGACATTGCGGCGCACAGATTGGACCCTTGACTGACATTTTTGACACTTTTGGGGGTACCAGTGACATTACTACAGTAATCAGTGCTATAAATATGCACTGTTACTGTAAAAATGACACTGACAGGGAAGGGGTTAACTTTATTGGTGATCAGTGGGTTAAATGTATCCCTAGGGGCGTGATTCTAACTGTGGGGGGTGTGGCTTGTGATGTAACCACAGAGACATACGATCCTACATAGCAGGATCATATAGTCTCTGCAGTTACACCAGGGAGAATGACAGGCGGGTTTGTTTACATTAGCCGCCTGCCTTTCTCCCTCTCCAGCGGGAGATTGCGAGCGGACATCAGAGCCGCCGGTCACTCGAGCGGGGATGTTAGTGACTGAGCGGGGGCGGGAGCGCGCCCCCAGCGGGACGCGCTCGCCCCCTAGAGGCTCCTGGGTGAGCGACGTAGTACTACATCGCTTTGCCCAGTAGGGGCTGACCGCCGCAGTAAATAGTCATGCTGCGGTCGGCAAGTGGTTAAAGAGGACCCTGTCATGCTGGTTTCTTTTACAAGGAATGTTCACATTCCTTGAAATAGGAATGAAAGTGATCACATTTTTTATTTATTTTTTTAAAAAGTGTAAAAATAAAAAATAAATAGACAAAAAAAAAAAAAAAAGCACACCATCCCAATTAGCTCGCATGCAGAAGCGAACGCATATGCAAGTCGCACCCACATATGTAAACGGTGTTCAAACCACACAAGTGAGGTATCACCGCGAGTGCTAGAGCAAGAGCAATAATGTGAGCCCTAGGCCTTCTCTGTAACTTTAAACTAGTAACCTGTAAAAATTTTAAAGTGTCACCTATGGGGATTTTTAAGTACCAATGTTTGTCACCATTCCACAAACGTGCGCAATTTTGAAGCATGGCATGTTGGGTATCTATTTACTTGGCGTAACATTATCTTTCACATTATAGAAAAAAATTGGGCTAACTTTACTATTTTCTTATTCAAAAAAGTTAATTTTTTTCAAAAAAAAATTGCGTTTGTAAGACTGCTGCGCGAATACGGTATGATAAGAAATATTGCAACGATCTCCATTTTATTCTCTAGGGTCTCTGCTAAAAAATATATAACTTTTAAGGGTTCTAAGAAATTTTATAGCAAAAAAATGATTTTAACTTGTAAACAACAAGTGTCAGAAAAAGGCCCGGTCCAGAAGTGGTTAACATGCATTAATGCACCTATAACATTATTAAGCATTTCAGACATTTTGCACAGGCATTAAAAGTTATATCAGGTGACACTGCTCAGACACCCTGTACATTTGTGTTTTTTATTTTTTTTACCATGCTAAATTGGAAAATGATCACTTTTGATGTTCCTCCCTCTCCACTCATAGGGTACTTCTCACCAAGCCACATGACCTGCTAGGCAAAGGTGATGGACGGCAAGGTTCCTCCTTGTTTCCCCTGTGTACCCTCCTTTGGGTACCCTTGTGGTTCAGCCCTGCCTGCAGATGGGTATCTTTCTCTCTCTCTATTTAGCACACAGAGCTACTGTACATCATGCAGATCAGGGGTGTCATGATCCCATGCCCCAACCACATTTGGGCCCGACCCATAACTACATAAAAAGGGGCACTAACTCTACCATCTACATCATTAAATGATGGAGGGACCACACCCTCCGCCAGAACATGCCAGTCAGCGTTCGCAGCTATTGGCTGCAAGTGCTGATTGGATGCCAATTGCTTGCTGGTTTTCCAGCATGCCCATTCGACAGAAGCCAGACAGGCTGCTGTACACACTGGCCGAATGTTGCACAGTTTCTGTTGAACCAACTGACTGATATTCAACCCGTATGTAGCCTTACCCCCTGCCAACAGGTGAGAGAAAAAAAATCATCAAGAAAGAAAAAAACAATATAGCGTATACAATTGTGACACAAATCATATTGTAATTGAATGTTAATAAAAATGACCTTTCCTTTTCAATCTGCAGCTGTTGTAATTTTCTGAAAATGCAATGCAATATGGCTACCTGGGGTTGTTCTGTATGAAGAATGTGTACTGACCACCCCCCAGAAACATAATTTTCTGCTTGTGTGATTGGCTCACCAATTTCCCCAGAATTCTGCAGAAGAAACAAATCTGATTTCTGGCATCCACTGCAACAAAAATGATATTTTTGGTGAGCTACTCCCAATAGGAACACGTCTAAAGGGATGCAGGCCCAGCAGATTTCCTCATTAGAGCCCTGCAGCTGACACAGCTGATAGATAATTATGAAACCACTCCCATTAGACCCACTCAGCACAGAGGCACAGAGGAACAAACAATGATTTCTTCAGAATAAGAAAAGGTAGAAATCTGCAGCAAAGATTGTTAAAATCCATGCAATGTACAGAGATCACCCAGAGGGGAATGTTTTTTTCTCAACAACATTGGAGTTATGCTTTAAACTATGGCCCTCCAGTTGTTCAGGAACTACAATTCCCATCATGTCTAGTCACGTCTGTGATTGTCAGAGTTTTCCAATGCCTCATGGGATCATGTGTAGTTCCGCAACAGCTGGAGGGCCATAGTTTGTGGACTCCTGCTTTAACCACTTGCCGACTGCCTAACAACGATTTACGTCGGCAGTCAGCCCCTCACAGGCAAAGTGACGTAGATCTACGTTGCTAGCCTGTGGGGGTCTAGGGAGCGAGCGTGCGCCGCCGGAGGCGCGCTCCCGCGTGGTCACGGACCCCCCGCGTGTGTGACCGGCGGACCCAATGTCCGCCGGTCACTCTGCGATTGCCGCTGCAGAGGGAGAAAGTCAGGCGGCTAGTGTAAACAAGCTGCCTGTCATTCTCCCCTGTGTAGAAACTGTGATCACACGGTTCTACTATGTAGGACAGTTGATCACTGTTTCTACAGCTCAACCCACAGCCAATCACAGTTAGAATCACGCCCCTAGGGACACACACAGCCCCTCCCTCTCAAATAAAGTTAACCCCTTCACTACCAGTGTAATTTTGCAGTAACAGTGCATATGTATAGCACTGATTACTGCAGTAATGTCACTGGTAACCCCAAAAGTGTAAAAAATGTCAGTCAAGGGTCCGATCTGTCCGTCGCAATGTTGCAGTACCGCAAAAAAAAATCGCAGATCGCCGCCATTACGCGTTAAAAAAAAAACAACAAAAATGACAAAAATCTTTCCCTTTGTTAGTAAACGCGATAACTTTTGCGCAAACCAATCAAAATACGCTTTTTGCGATTTTTTTTTTACCAAACATAGGTAGCATAAAACAAATTGGCTGAAAATGTTAAAAAATTTTGATTTTTTACATTTTTTGGGGGGGAATTTCATATAAAAAAATGTGAAAAATATTGCTATTTTTGCAAAATTGACGCTCTTTTTTTGTTTATAGCGCATGATCAAAAAATCGCACAGGTGATCAAATACCACCAAAAGAAAGCTCTGTTTGTGGGAAAAAAAGGACATCAAATTTGTTTAGGTACAGCATCGCACAACTGCGCAATTGTCCGTTAAAGTCACGCAGTGCCGAATCGCAAAATACCCCCTGGTCAGGAAGGGGGTAAAATCTTCCGGGGCTTAAGTGGTTAAAGCTTTAACTGATTCAAAAAGCTGACACTTTCTGCCCTAAAGCAATGTGAAAAAAGCCCACTCCTGGTATTTGTTCCGTTACTTAGGACTCTATCCCAGAGAACAATAGCAAAGTATATGTCTGTAGAGGTGTTGATACTACAAGTGTGCTAAATATTTCTTTTTTTTTCTAATTCTTTATTCAGGTAATCATGAAACAGCATTAACAAGTTACATACATGGTAACAGTAGAAAATACAGCACTACAAAAACAGAACTCGTATCAAGGCAGGGAGAAAAGTACTATCAAATTAGGTGATGCGTGCAATCCTCGGTTCGATCGGCAGGAATAAGAGAGGAAAACATGTATTAACAGTCACATGAATTCAATCGCGGAGGAGTGATAATGCACATCAAACCAGATACATAACTATGGGTCAGTAAATCCACATATGAACAAGAAATAGGGTAGGTATGTATTATCCACTAGCGTGCGTGTCAGGCCCACAGAAAAATCTTTTCTCACCAGGGAGATGCTAAAGGGTAAGTATCACACAGAGGTAGTAACAAGATAAGTGTCGTGTAATGGGTTAAAAGAAGGAGAAAAATGTGGGAAGAAGTAGGGGAGGAAGAGAGGGGAAAGGTCAGGGATGGGAAGGGAGGAAAGAAGATTACATAGTGTAAGGAGAAAAGAGGGCTGGTATGTAGTAAGAAGAGTGTATTGGGACGTTAATAGTAAATGAGGGCAAGCAGGTAGGCATGGGTGAAAAGAGGGAAGGAGAGTAAAGGGAAAGCCGGACGGATCCCATGCAGTCTCCCACGTTCATCGCTCCAATGGCTCAGGTGATGCCCTGAAGGGCCGGCCCTTCCCTCATCCGAAAGGATGAACATATTCCAACATACCCAAGTCGCTGTGTATTGTTCCCTCCTGCCCTACGAGGTCATCACCAGGTCCTCAAAGTCATTTATTTGTTTGACTCTGGACAACCAAAGTGGAATCGAGGGGGCGTAGATTTCCAACAGATGCCAATGCACCCCTTAGCTGCGTTGAGAAGGTGGCGTAATACCGATTTCTTATAACGCTTCAGGGGGATGGGCGCACAGTGCAGTAGAAAGAATGCAAGGTCATCCCAGAGGACAACGTCAGTCAAATTTTGGGAAATTCTCTGCACCTAGGTCCAGAAACCTCGCAGTAGAGGACAGCTCCAGAACATATGGAGCATGGAGCCTGGGTCGCCTAGGCATCGCCAGCATCTACTCGATGCCTCAGGAAAGAAGCTGGCAATCCTCACCGGGGTGTAATACCAGTGCATCAATAATTTGTAGTTGGTCTCTTGGAGACACGTGCAGATCGAGGATCGTAGAGAAAATCGGATGATATTTTTGCGTTGGGTCGCCGAGAAGGTCCGCTGCAATTCTCCCTCTCACTTCAATAGTCCCGGAAGGACAAAATCCCCCGGGGGCTCCGAAAGTATGGAGTAGAGCTGGGATAAAGCATGCTGCAAGGGGGTGTCCCCCACGAGAAGAATGCTAAAGATTTCTGACTGGAAGATTAGAGGCCTAACATGAGGTAGGAAAACTGATGATGTCTTAGCAGGATAGCTTCTCACATTTTTTGTAATAGAATGATTTGTTTTTTGCTGGCATTAAGGCTTTGTATATATTTTCTATTTTCTATTGATTGCAGGAAGCAATATGGAAATTTGCAATGATTCTAGAAGGGTTTAGCAATTACTCCCATTGCTGCTTGGTTGGCTTGACCAGTATTTTATATTTTAAATGACCCCATACAGCTTTGCAAGCATGGCAAATTATTTTGCAGATAATTGATTTTTTCAACTATAAACTCAAAATGCAATGAAGGTAGAGATTGTCTGATAGCCAGAAAGCTTTGTAAAACCAGAAATAATAATGTAGATTACTTTACAGCAGGTGCTCTGCTTTCTCTGTATGTTTAACAGAAGGTTAACACCCCGTCAACAACCATTTCATTTCGATAGCCACACTATCCATGCCTATTGGGCTTCTTATTAACATAAAACTGTCATACTACATGTCGGATCGTGAAGGCATTCTTTGGAGTATTTTAACTCCTCAATGGCAGATAAATGTAATCACCACATTGTAGTCAGTGTGGCTATAATTGTTTGTAAGGTAAAAGCATAGTTGCTCACTGCTGCTAGTTAGGTCTGCTTAGTGTGTTCAGCTGCTATCAGCCTGGTTTAAATGCTTCTCCGGCATCTAGAGATCCTAAAGTGATTGTAAACTGCTGGCCTTCTTTTTATTTATTTTTTTACCCTGCAAGGTAAAGCCATAAAATGCTAGTATGCATCACATACTAGCACATTATGTTAAACTTACCTTAAAACAAAGTTCTCCCGCATGAGATGTCAGAGCTGGAGGCTGCTTCCATCTTCCCCCGTCTTGCTTCCAGGTTTGGGGACTTCGGCTCTGTGAATGACCGGAGCTGCAATGATATCACTTTCGAGTGTATGCACACAGGAGCCATCGTTTATGGCACAGGGCTCTGAGGGAACGTCCATCCGTGATGTCACCATCTGCATGAACAGTAAATATCTTCTAAACAGCGCACATTTAGGAGATATTTACCCTACCTATACGTAAGCCTTAGATTTACCTATAGGTAAAAGTCAGTGATGGAGGTTGACTTCCACTTTAGGAATTTTCTGGGTCATAAGTGTGGAGCTATGCAGATGGCAGCATGAATATTGAAACAGCCCTGGCCTATCCCAAAGAGGCAGGCTTTGATGGCATGCTGGGAGACTGTATATATTCTGTGAGCACACTGAGCCCTGGGTCTTTTCCTGGAGAGGATTAGCCCAGCCTGGGGGGCACGCTGCCCTCCCAGGCACTGCTGCTATGTCTTCTGTCATGAGGTCTTAGGGGGGAGACCTGAGGGCCTGAATGCTGAGACCCTGCTGCTAAATAAAGCTGACTGAGGGAAGGCTGTTTGCGGAAGATGTAGTCTGGTAACACCAGAGTAAGGTGTCGCTTGAAAGTTTAAAGGAGGCAACTAGCTGTTCTTTGAGCCTTGTGTGAGTACAGACATTCTGGAAGATCTTGGGGACCTTTGTGCTTTTGCCACCTGTCTGGTGTTAGAGAAAGTCAGCCTGGGACTGTTTAACCACTTGCCGACTGCCTAACGCCGATTTACGTCGGCAGTCAGCCCTTCACAGGCAAAGCGACGTAGGTTTATGTCGCTAGCCTGTGAGGCTCTAGGCGCTCGCTCACGGACCTCCCCGCGTGTGTGCCCGGCGGACCCGATGTCCACCGGGCACTCGCAATTGTCCATTACAGCGGGAGAAAGGCAGGCGGCTAATGTAAACACAGCCGCCTGTCATTCTCCCCTATGTAAGAATGGGGATCATACGTTCTGCTATGTAGGACCGTTGATCTCTGTTCTTACACCAGTAGCCACATCCAATCACAGAAGCACGCCCCTAGGGACACACTTAACCCCTCCTTCTCAAATAAAGTTGACTCCTTCCCTGCCAGTGTCATTTTTACAGTAACAGTGCATATGTATAGCACTGTTTACTGTAGTAATGTCACTGGTAACCCCAAAAGTGTCAAAAATGTCAGGTCTGCCGCAATGTCGCAGTCCCGCAAAAAAAAAAAAAAAAACGCAGATCGCCGCCATTACTCGTTAAAAAAAAAAAAACAACAAAAATGACAAAAATCTTTCCCTTAGTTAGTAAACGCAATAACTTTTGCGCAAACCAATCAAAATACGCTTTTTGCGATTTTTTTTTTTTTTTTTTTTACCAAATGTAGCATAAAACAAATTGGCCTAAAATGTTAAAAAAATTTTGATTTTTACATTTTTTTTGGGGAATTTCATATAAAAAAATGTGAAAAATATTGTTATTTTTGCAAAATTGATGCTCTTTTTTTGTTTATAGCGCATGATCAAAAAATCGCACAGGTGATCAAATGCCACCAAAAGAAAGCTCAGTTTGTAGGAAAAAAAGGACGTCAAATTCGTTTAGTTACAGTATCGCACGACCGCGCAATTGTCCGTTAAAGTAATGCAGTGCAGAATCGCAAAAAAGGCCCTAGTCAGGAAGGGGGTAAAATCTTCCGGGGCTTAAGTGGTTAAAGGGTATACTGGCTGGTGTCCTGAAGATCTTTGTCCATCAAATCTCTACTTAAAGGGACTTTGCTCTTGTGACTCTGAGAAAGTGATTTACAGTAACTACTACTACTACCACCACCACTACCTAAAAGCTACTGTTTGATATAAGCACAGACTTTCACATAGCTTTTCCTGAAATACCCAAGTCTTCAAGTATACAACGTTCTTGTTTTTGGAGTATCCCACCTATTTCCCTCAACCCTATCCAAGTTCTCCAAAAATAAAAACAAAAAACAAAAAAAACCTAGACTGGTCATTGAAGAAACATGTGAAAGAGTCTGTGTGCCTGGCTGTGTGGCAAAGCCTATGGGGAAGACCTGGACAGTAATCCTGTGGCTCCTACAGAAGTAGTGCTACACATATAAAATAATACACCCTGGGGTGTATAAGTGTAGCGGACCCCTGAAACTCCCTAGGGCCTGGTGGTGACACTCAGGGGTAGAAAGGGCCTACATACCTCCTTTGGGTGTGGATTGTCAGGCATGGTGGATAATGATACAAAGTAGAAGAAACGATGGGCGCCAGTCACTTTTATGCTTTTCAGAAGAGTTTTATTTCTTCTCAACAGGACAAAATAAGATGAGGGAGAGAGGGATATGGCATAGGACACCCTTAGCGAACAGTCAAATTGGCAGACTCCGATCACAAAAATAATAGGTACTCAGACAGCGGTACAGGATAACAGACCTTGGGGTTCCTTCAGTATCCATGAAACTTCAGATTGATCTGGGAGGCAACTCCTCTCCCCTAGATCCAATCTCTTTTAGTGGTCTGTACTGGCTGGACAGCTGTCTTCTGTATCAAACAGGCAGGTAACTCACAAAGGTTGCTGGATCTCTGTGGATGCTCACTTCCATCAGATCACTGGCTCTCATCAGCAGAGTCCCAGGCATGTGGCTAGGCACCAGGCTTCAGGCATAGCCAGCAGCAGCATAGCAGCACACACCCACCCCAAAGGGGGTCCGGGCGGCAAGAGAGCGATCATTGGACCTCCCCTCAGTTAAATAGAGTCTCCCAGCATGCCTCAGCCATACTGTAATTGGCTAAGAGAGACATAGATATTAATAGCTTGTTTAACTGTATTTTTCACTCTAATGTCAGAGGCAACAGTGCGCTATTGCAGTATAGGGGAGGGCTAGTGTAGTATAGGGGCAGGCTACGGTAGTATAATAGCAAGCTAGGGCTGTATAGTGATTTTTGAGCATGATAGCCTATGCAACATTTGGCCATCCAGCATATCAGCAGCCACTACTAGCAAGAAGTTATAGGCACCCTTTGTGTCCTGTCACACAGAACTAATTTAAATTATCTCTCTGTTGCTCTCTCACAGTGCTCCCACAGTCTTCAGTGCCTAGCCTCACGCACGCACCAGAGTAGGTGCGAGGCTGGATGCACCCCCTCATCCAGTTCTACCCAATATAAATGCAAGCTGCACCCGAACATCAGCTGCTGGTGGAGCCAGAGGGGAATGGATCTTTCATTGCTCTCTGTCTCCTTTGGGTACACCGCCTCCAGCAGCACACACACCTAAGCTCCAACAGCCAGGGTTAGACTGTGTGCAAGCATGTTTGCGCCCTGCAACTATGAGTTGAGAACAGCAGGACCGCCTTTTTATTGGGCAGTGGAGTGGCCCTGGGGGGCCTGCCCCCAGGCCCCAGCCCACTCTGCCCCTAGATGACACACAAAACTGCTGGAAAAAAATATTGGGCGTCAATTTTTTGCCCCTCTCAAAGTGGGTCTCACCCAGCGGGACCCATGGTAGGGCCAGCTCTGTGTGTAGCTTACTGTATGCCCCTAACAAACCTGAAGGGGCTCCTTGGATTTTGGACCCCTTTATGTGGTTAGGCTGTGAAAAAGTCTCACACATGTGGTACCACCATACTCAGGAGGAGTAGCAAAATATTTTTTTGGGGTATAATTGTAAGCATGCCTATGCTGAAAAATGTAACTTAACCTAATTAAAAATGAGAGCTTTGAGAAAAAAAAAACACATTTTATTTAAATATGTACCATAGCTTCTAGACTCTATAACTTTCACACAGATTAAATAATATACACTGATTTTTTTTACAACAACCATCTGCAAAATTGTATAACAGAAATTAAGAAAAGTTATTATTTTTTCAGAAATGTTGGTCTCTTTTTCTTTATACAAGAAAAAAAAAAACAGAGGTAATTAAATACTACCAAAAGAAAGCTCTATCTGTCTAAAAAAAATGATATAGAATTAATTTGGGTACATGGCCTGGGCAGGAAGGGGATGAAGCAATCCGGACTTGCAGTGGTTAAAGGAATTTACATTTGTGGTGCATAGTGCTTATTCAAGTCTGCAGTACAGCTTTAAATAACCAATAGAAAACACATTTTTATCCGTATAACAGTTTTTAGCAAATCTGCTTTGCTTCTACTGGCCATATAGTGTAACAAATTGCTGTGGTTTATAATTTACATGCCAAATCCTTATGAACAAAACACTACTCTCTCTCTTTAGAAATAGCAATGTAAAAACATTATGCTGCTTATTCTCTGCTAAAAGGATTACATTTTTGCTGCTAGTGGTTTCAAAGTCTCGGAGGTGACCAAGTGAGGACGATTTTGTTAGCCTGTTTAAAAAGAACCCTATAGTAATTGATTTGTTTATAAAGATTTGCTATTTGTTAGGGAATTGCAACAATACTATACTTATGTTAAAAAAAAAATGTGATGCATTCAGAATATGGTGGCTTCAGAAACTGTTTTTTGCTGTTCGAGATGCAGATTAAGGGATTGTTCACACTAGATCAAATTTCTAATGCTTAACAAATGCTCCTATAGCGTTAGTATGGGCGTTAGATGCGCGTTGACCTCCCTGGCGGTATGATTATGTCAGGAATTATGTACCAAAAGCGGTACAATTTTTTTAATGGAAATTTGCCGTTATGTATTATAGGCCTACAATTCTTAGTAATTACTGACTTAAACCTGACCTAAACAAGACTCTATAGACATCCCAGATGTGATAAATTTGAAACACAAACGCATGAATTATAATCTAATCAATAATATAATTTTATTATATAATATATTTTATATATATATATATATATATATATATATATATATATATATATATTAAAATTACATTATTGATTAGATTATAATTCATGCGTTATATATTATATATATTATATATATATATATATATATATACATATACATGTGTGTGTGTGTGTGTGTGTGTGTGTGTGTATATATATATATATATATACACATATACATGTGTGTGTGTGTATATATATGTGTGTATATATATATATATATATATATATATATATATATATATATATATATACACATATACATGTGTGTGTGTGTATATATATGTGTATATATATATATATATATGTGTGTATATATATATATATATATATATATATATATATATATATATATATATATATATTATAATATTAATGTTATGTGTTTGTGTTTTGTGCAACATTTGAATTTCCCTCCCTAGCTCATTGCTGCTGCAGGGAACGGAATCAGGAAGTCATCACACCGACGGACGAGTGGCAGGGATCTCGGCTGGTGATCACAGCAACAACGCTTCATGTTTTGATAATGTGAACAGCACTGTGTGTTGTCTATTGTATGATTTGCATAGGCGTTTGAGGGGCGTTTTTACATTTGTAAAAAATGCCTGCTTTTAATGCCAGTGTAAACTTTTTCAGAGATACTCAATCAGCTGCAAACCTGAAAAAGTTGGAAAAGAATTTAAAGTGTTTGTTACCCTAAATAAAATAAAGATCCTATTCCCTTATTATAGCAGGTTAAACAGCACAGTGCTTGTGCTGTCTAATCTGCCCCTCTGGAAACTGTAAAAAACCTGGCTGATCCTGACACTTCCTGTATTCCCCTCTGTGTGCTGACCATGATTGTCATGGCTGCTGAGCCCTGACTACCGTGGTCTGCCAGCGTGCCTCCATCATCCGATGTGTCTCCTCTCTACTTTTCCCCCATCCTCTCTCCCCTCCCCTCCCTGCCTGTCAGATCAGGAGTCTGTGTGTCTGTCTCTAACCCCCACCCCCTGCTGCTGTTAATAAAAAAGTAAAACGTTACTGCCAGCCTCTCTCTTTTAAGCTCCCATCCTGCACTTTTTAAGTGTTTGTAAGAAACGAGGCCTCTAAATACCTTTTCGTGAAGCAGCTCCAGGTCGGTCACGTGACTTCCGGCGGCTATAATAACACAATCCGGGGCTACAGTTGGAGGAGCAAAGCAGCCAGCTCAGCAGTCACTTGACTCCCGGCTCACGTCAAAGGGAGAGCTGGACTCCTCCTGCTGTAGCCCTGGATAGTAGTAGCAGAGCGGCCAGGTGTCACGTGAAGATACTTCACAAAACGGTATTTAGACGCTTTGTTTCTAACAAACACTTATACAGTGCAGGATGGGAACATGAAAAAGAGGGGCTGGCAGTAAGGCATAGTTTAGGGTTACAAACCCTTTAAGATTTTAAGCCATATTAAAGCTTCAGCTTTTTCTTTTTTTTTTTTAATAACAAACATGTCATACTTACCTGCTCTGTGCAATGGTTTTGCACAGAGCGGCCCTGATCCTCTTGAGTCTTTCTCTGGGGCTCCTGGTCAGAGTTACCAATAGCAAGCTGCTTGCTATGAGGGCATTGGTGCGTGCTTGCTCCTGAGCCCTTCTCTATGCATCTATAAGAGTCATCTATGTTTCGGAACTGTAGTCCTTCCTCAGAGGAGATAGCGGGTATTTGTACTTCTAATATGTAAATATATCACAATCAATACAAATCATTGTATTGGAGGACTGCCGCGCATTGGACCACCGAGCAGGATTGTTTTTGATACAAGTGACCTGTTTAGGTACAGTATCTATGGTTGATCCTTTGTAAGTACCAACAACCGCCTAGTCTATACATGTTTAACATATATGTTTGTGCTAAGTAACAACATTTTCTATGTAATGACTTTTATTGATTGTGATATATTTACATGTTAGAAGTACAAATACCCGTTGTCTCCTCTGAGGAAGTACTACAGTTCCGAAATATGTCGGGAGTTATCAAAAGAACTCATTTAGGCTGACCATCTCCTTCATCATTGGCAGCCCTCTGGGTATACTTGAACCTGTCTGTGTATCATTAGTACCAATTTAGGACGCCTTTGTCTATATCAGTGTTTCTCAACTCCGGTCCTCAGGGCACACTAACAGGCCAGGTTTGCAAGAAAACTGGAATACATCACAGGTGATATAATTTGCTGCTCAGTGACTGCAGTATTCTAGTCTGCATCTCCCCAACGTAATACTTAAAATCTGGCCTGTTAGTGTGCCCTGAGGACCGGAGTTGAGAAACACTGGTCTATATACAATGTTCACTAGTCATTATGTCATTTTAGTAGGATGTAGTGTTCTTTTTATATTGGATGTTTCTAAATAACATAGATTTTTTACATATGTTTATATGTAGTTCTGCCTTCCGAGTCCATAAGGGGTCATACTGCACTCTGTGCATATTCTTGGTCACGACATTCTATGACTAGACAAGGTAAGAAGAGGCCCCAATGAACAATAGGATCTCCTCTTATCCATTACCAGAACACGTGAAAAGAATTCAAAGCTTTTTCTGAATAAATGAGAAGAGGGAATAGGAAGTATGAAAGATGGAATAGAATCACTTTACTGTCACAGCTGCAGCTCTTCATCCCTGTAGCTCCAGGAATATAGCCCTGTGTATAGGATATGGCATGAAAGCAGTTATGATTTTTGCACTAAATAGCAGCCATCCAGACTTAGGATAGTCCAAAGTAAAGTTAGTTTATTTTACTTGTGATGCTTACAAAAACTTCCTGCTTTAGGGTGACATTACTTTCTTAATTTACTGTATCTTTATCTGATAAATTATTTATTTTATTAGGTAATCAGAGAAAATTTGTCTCAGGTTGGCCATGACAAGAAGGCCCACACACAAATACAGGGTTTAGACAAAATATGGAAACACTACATGATTTGCATGGGGGAAAGTGACATCATGTTCGCGCTGAACGTGGAAATGATGCACCATGGGACGGTAGGCAGCATAAATTCCAAACAAACAAAGAACACTAGACATACCAAACTTAATAAATAATCGCTTCAGCCTTGTTTATTGGTTTTCACATACAAACGATTAACAATTCACCATAACCCTTTTATTCGATAAATACTTTAAACTGTAAACAAAATTAGCCAGAATCAGTGGGTGCTCTTCAAATATCCCTCTGGCAACTGGAAAAGACCCCCCTCAGCCTCCTGCTTAAATAGGAGTCCTGGGAATTTCTGGAATGTTCTGGGGGGGGTGGTCAAGTGACCTTAAATGACCTATCCTAGAGGACCCCCCAGAACTTCCAGAACATTCCCAATCAGCTGACCTTCTTTACCTATTGAAATCCATCGATGGGGGGGGCTTGAAATGCCTACCCCTACCATCCCATGTCAATTCCCAGGAAAATTCAGGTCGTCTTGGATGCCAAAGGTGGTCAAACACCATATTGGGTAACAATTTTGTTCTTTTACCTGATGTTTCCATATTTTTGTGCAACCCCTGTAAAAATATACCCATGTCCAGCTTGGACTATATTTCTGGTACAAACAAACATCCACCAGTGTTAGAATGTCAATGTAAATAACTTCCACCTAAAACTGGAAAGTAAGGGTCCATTCACTCTTCATGCAGTGGGACTGCACTGGGTGGTTTTTCCAGGTCAGGACAACAGCATGACAAGCAAAATGCTTTGTCTCTTGTATGCCTGATTAAAACCACTGCATTGCATTTGTGTGCAGGCGCAATGTGCTGAAAATGTGCATGCACTACTTTTCCTTAGCGCAGCGCAAAGCACCACCTAGTACCAGCAGTCAATGGAACTTTATGAAATGTCTGTGTGACAATTCAATAAAGTTTGTTAAAAATAGAAGGGAACAGTGCAGTGATCCATTGCACACTAGCAGCTGTGTTGCAACACAGCAGCTGGTGTGAGTGAACCCTAAAGCCCCATACACGTGGGCCGAATGTCGGGTGGCATCAGCCGGTTTAATAGAAACCAGCTGACATTCAGTCCGTGTGTATTGCAGCAGGTCCAACAAAAGTGTCTGACCGGAGTTTTCTGGGGGCTGTCCCCCTATCAGGACAAAATTCAACACAAGGGGAGATCGCTGTACTAACATTGGCTTGTTAGTATAATGGCTCCTATCTGAGCTGTCAGTTTTTTTTTTTTTTCATTCAGCCTGCTGGGTTGAAGAAAATAAAATAAAAAATAGCAGTGTGTACTAGGCTTAACTCTCTATTGTTAGTGTCCTTTCAGATGAGAACTCTTCTCCTCATTTAGCAAATGATCCATTAACAGATCCCCTGCTGAATTGCAGCTGAACGGGATGAAAGTCAGTTTTGGGACATCCCTATACTTTAATTTTAGGAGACTGATGGACCCAACTTGGAATTGTGTCAGTTTATACCAGGCTACCCCCAATGTGTCAGAAAAATGGAAAAGGACACAGCCCTATGCCTGCTCAAAGACCTGCATTGAGCTTCTTATCAGATCTGCCAGAAAAACTGAAAGGTGGACATGACTGTAAAGCCTAAATGAAAGGGTCCTTAGTGACCCCATATGCACTTCAGAATGTTATACCCCAACCACCAGGCTATCAACACTCTAGCCGAAACAGAATGTGTAAATCATCTATTAGCAAGCAACTGATACTATTATCAAGGTAAGCATTTGTGTGGAGGGACTTTATTTTTTCCATATAGCTTATCAGAATGTGTTGAAATGTGTTTAAACTGCTAGAATGTGCATGTGTCACACAGGTTCTATCCAAAGCCATACATCCTGTAAGTTACTAAGGGCCCAGTTTGCTGAGTTGCATTAGGGAAGCACAAACGTTTTAATAGATTGTCCAATTCTTCACAATGGAGAGCTGCAATACACTGCAATGGGGGAAAAGTTGGGCCTGGAGTAAAGCAAAAGACATAAATGGAGGGGTTACATGACTGGGTTAAAGGGGGAGTTGTGGCACTGGCATGTGAGGAGTCTTTTGGTATTTAAAGAAAATAAATGGAAGTGGTGTACTTGCCTGACTAATAGGTTGAACAGGAACAGGCGGGTTACGGGGGATGGATATAGGAAGGTCCCTGTAAATTCTTCAATCGAAAGACAGCTGATGTTGGAGAATCTTCACATCCTCCCTTTGTAGTATTATTCAATAGTTATTGTCCTTCAAGTGTGGACTCTTTAAGGCTGGTACTGTTGTCATTGCTGCTGGCAGGATTTCAAGGTCCTTGAAGGTGATCATTATGTTAAAATGTGAATCGGTACGTTCCAGTCGTAGGTAAACATCCCTTTATTTTTTATGATTTAGTGATTGTGAAAAGGAGTCACTAATGGCCATTCGTTTTAGTATCTACAGTTACTGGTGCAAATATTTTAGTGTTGTGCAGCTGGAGGTCTACCTTACCGGTTTAAGCAGGTATTCCATAAGTAGAAATGCCTACAAGGACCTTGTGGCTCCATTCATATTTGATTGAATGTTATTCTGTTATTTATATTTGTTAATAAAGGGCTACTGTGGCCATTAAACTCTAATTGGCTGCTCACCGCAAATATCACACGACATGGGCTCCCTGGATACACTTCACAACTCTTCCCGACTTTCAGAATCTGACTACTACCTCCTAGATGCTGGATACGGCATGCCGGACATTAAGCGCTTGGGATATCCTCCCCCATATACCCGTTATTAAGATCTCGGCTGAGTCCCTCACACCGACACCGCGGGCCTCACACCCCCTTTCCGAGCTTCCCCACCCTCCTCCTTCCATTTCTCTATCTTTCTCTCTTAGCTCCTTCTCTCTTGTCCTTCCCCCCAGCCTCCTTCCCCCCCTCTTTCCTTTCCCCACCCCTCCCCCCCACCCAGACGTTCCCCCTCTCCTCCCCAAGCCACAGACGACCCCCCCCCCCCCCACGGGCTGGCACACTTACATCCATTGTTTCCCTCTGTGGGTTTCTCCGGAATTGCCCACCCCAAGACAGCCCACACACATTTGGTGGTTGCCCCCTATGGATACAGTGAGTTCCCCCTTGGGGGTGTCCGGTCACGGGGGGCGCCACCGCTGCCCCTGATTGTGCCTTATCCGTAACAAACCCCACAACAGTGGAGGTCAACACGGTTTCTGACTGTATGTTCTCCCTACAGCCCTACACCAGAGTATGGGAAACAGGACTGTCCCCGCCCTGCTTATGGTTTATATTACCTGACCTATGCCGGTCTTGTACACCCCTGTGCTCCACTGTATGATTAGGTCGTGGTTTGTTCATCCACTCCTATATTGTGTTCTTGTTGTTACTGTTACTGTTCTTGCTACGCTTTGTAAGAATATTTAATAATAAATATCTCGCGCTCGTACTTATGTCAGAATATTTATACTGCTCTGAATATAGCAGTGTATTTATTTATGGTTAATAAGCAAAGATCTGTGAAAAAGGAGAGTCTTCACCTATTACCATAAATCAATGTCGTGAATTCTTTTTAATTGATTAATTTCTTTTTAAAAGCATATACCAATCTTAGTGAGTACAGTCTACAGCGTGGAATATATATAAAAATATTTATTCTCAAGACATGCAAACACGATATATGATCAAACAAGAAATGACACAAAAAGATAACTCTACAGAAAAAATACTAACTTCAAATAATCAATGCAATGTGATGTTTTGCTCAATAATTAAAGTGAAAGTAAAACAATGTGAAACTAAAACAAAGTGAAAGTGAAACCAAAGTAAAAGCAAGATTACCATTTCTTCCCAGGTATAGTATAAGCCATAAATTAATGTTCTATATAAACAGACTACAATGGTCTGCGAATCACCGGGCCCAAAGTCATTCCACTGCAGAAGGAATGAGAATAAGCCATGCAAAACGGAAGACTTAAAATTGCAAATAATGCACTGAATCTGATATTAATAAAAATGTATAAAAACAAAAATCAGCTTTTTAGAAAAAAATCTACCATGGCTTATACGGCTGGGATTGTAATCTCATTACCCTTAAATATGCAATATAAAACATATAAGGAAAGAATAAACAATTGTTGAATAAAATCAAATAACATAGCAAGGCATATTTACCACACTTAAGATGGTGTTACCAGAGTCCTAAGATGGATGCCTTTCTTAAGATGGTGGATTCCCTTCAAGTTTCAGATGAATGATGTGGATCAGGGAGTATGTCTGGATGAGTCTATTGAAAAATGTAATAGCGTGTGTGGTGTAAGTGTGAGGTGTGTTGTCAGTAGTGTAAAGTGTGATCTGTCCTCTCTCATATCTGGGTTGGTCTTTTATATGGTAAGAACAAAGAGCTATAAAAATTACCATAAGTAAAACCCAGAGGGATGAAACATTATCCCAATTGGTTGGGATATTCTATACCTAAACTGATGAGGTCAGAGACACACCCCTTTTTATAATTAACCCCATATTTGGTCTAATAAAATTAAGGATGATTTCTCTATATGTGAGATTAATCATATAACACAACATAAAACTTTCTCCAGACTCCCAGTACATACATAAATGTCCACCTGTATCTCCATAATTCACCTGGGCAAGTAATGCCATCCCAATAATTATATTATTTAACACAATATAATATTTTTATATTGGAATATCTCAAATTATCTCAAGACTGCACCTGGTATTTCGCCTCCAGAGGGCAGTATCGTACCGTTCATTAGATTTTGTATTTAACATACTTATTAGAACAATTACCACTCTTCTTATCTGATGACCTCTTGACCTCTGGCTAGTAAGAAGCCATTACTTATTTGACCATGCCAAAGGCTGTCAGAAATCTAGTCTAGGTTGGAAGATCTATTACTTAGTCTATTCTAAAACAACGCTTATATAAACACTCCTACCACATACCTTAAAATGAAGTAATTGGTTTTTAAGACGCACAAGTCCTTACACATCATAGAAAAGTATACTTATATATATATATATTATATATCTAATATTATATAAGTATCAAGTTCACACTTCTATATTAATAAGAATACAATGTATTATCGTTAATATACATCTTACATATGATGATGTTTTCTATAAAAACTTATATGGTTCATCTTTAAATGTCTGCTAGAATATACTGGGGTATTGTCCATTGTTATATACTTATAGACAGACTGAGATATCCCCCCTTAACATAGCGTCAGACTGACTAAGTTTTATCTGATCGAGATGTCAAAAGAAATCTTATTTACGATTACATAGAAATACAAAGATCTCTGTTGAAACCATAGACCCTTTGTAAGCCTGTGAGAGACATTTTGTTTAACAAGTATATATATGAACTTTGTTTCACCTTAAAAACAAGATGGACGCCATCCTGTTCAGAATCTCTTATATGCATAATATGAAATATACATGGCTTTTAAAATCATTTTTCTTTTTACCTATTATTATTTTAATCAACCCCCAATAACCCCGACATATCCCCCCCTTTCTTCCCAGTAGACAAGTGAGCAACTTAGGCCTATCTGGAAAGAAAGCTTTTTAAGGAGTAGTAAAAGGAAAAAAAAAATGTCTTGTTCTCTTTTTGTAAGAGAATAGTTCATATTGGGAATTGTTCATAACTTTTAAGTAAAGCGGTAAAAATGAGAAAAAAAAAATCAGTTCCAAATGTCAGTTCGTAGCGACTTTGCTTAGCGTTAGCTATGTCACAAACTGTTCCTTGTTAGTTTTTTTAAATTCTGATCTCCTGGTAAAGAAACACAAATGTTCCTTGAAATCTGCAACATCAGCTTGTAAAGTCTTGATGGAGACAGAAATTAACTGCTGCAATGGCATTGGCAACTACCATTCAAAGCGCAGTAAAACAATGTTTGCAATCAGGAATCTGAGAAATCGGTTTGGACATTCAACCTTGGATGTTGGTTGGATAATGAATGGTTTCAGCATGGCCTAGAGTGTCATACACTTAGACTGATGTTTGCTCACATGTGCAATGCACCATTCTCACATCTCCTTCAACTGAAAACAGGAGGTAATGCGATTTCACTCAATGGATTTCCTCGGATCAAATGCACAAAGATCTGTTGAAACAAATCTTCCTTTCCGTCAACAAGAATCTGGGGCGTCTCGCAGCTTGATTCCTGAAGAGGGACCTGATGCAATGAGGGGTTCCGTCCAGAACTGGACTCTAAGGAGAGACGACCCATCCGATCGCTGTGTCTTTGGCAAACATCATCGTCTGTACCAATCAACGACCTGGCATGGAAGGTTAATCTCTTCCTATTGGGTGAAACATATAGTATGAATATACATTCTTATCAATTGACATTTCAATGCGATGTTGGTACCCTGAGCTTTCTCAGAGTTCTCCTTTAATCCACTGTATGATCAGTCCTTTTTCTGACCATAGAAGAAGAAACTATATATGCGACCTTTCCTAGGGCGACTGACTTCTGGGGCTTATTAACATGGGGATGTATTTATCACCATGGATACTATGCATTGGACAATAATAAAATGATACAATATTTTGTTAAAATTTTACCTACTACTTGGGAAAAAAAATATATATATATATATCTCCCCCTATGGGGCATCAATGCAATTTATTGTAGGCAATAAAACTACCTGGCATTGAGGATTCCTTCTTGGTTACCGTATACAACCTTTAACCTCTTGACTGCATTACGTCATTAGGATTTGATCCTCCTTGGTATCACCGTCATTGGCGATTTTTCAAAATATGTCCGCTTTAAGCGACCTGTTTGAGTCAGAGGGATGAAGTGACCACTGAAAAATAGGAGGGTAGTTAGTATCTAACAACCAAGATCCCCCCCTGGCAGGGATTTCAGGATCCTCAATGCTGTGACCTGGGGATAAAATGGTGTTAGAACCTCTGTATCCTATACCTCTATTCAGTGTATCCTTCTGATTCCTTACCACTTGGGCATTTAAAGATTTTGTGGCCTTTGGCTGGCCATAGGATTTGTTCCTAGAGATGGATTTTATTTTAGTTCTGGGCTGCAGTGCCCTGAGTGAACCAATTGATCAGCTGATCAATTTGGCATCTACTCAGCTGAAAACTTTTACAGAATTGAATTATTGGCTCCGCCTCCTGCGGTGCCTATATCTCTCGGGTACAGACAGATGGGACAGATCCCCATCAGAACCATTTATTCGGTTCTGGCGTGAGGTCTGGGCCTTAATGTCACTCGATCTTCCCAAGGATTTTGGGGAACCCTAGGATGGGGCAAATACCTATTTATTTGTGGGTGTCCCCCCCCCCCTTGTTAATGGGATGTCCGGTGTCCTCCTTAAGGTATCCGGTGTCCCCTTGGGGCCTAGGTGGCATATCTTCTTTGCTAAACTTATTATTATGTACATGGGCAATGCATCAAAACACAGGGATTTAAATTCCAGATGGTTGTACTCAGCTCCTTCATTGAAGGGTGTTAGGCACTTTTGAGTACAGCAAAAAAAAAAAAAATGAATTCAGTGGGGCCTTGGTGCTGTGTACATTTTAAATTGTAGATAACAGCTCTAGCAGCAGTGAAGTTTTTTGTATGGGCTGACTTTTAAATGACATCCTGCAGGCACAACACAGAAAGTTGTTTTCATAGGCCTCAAGATGTTCAGTGATGTCTAAGGACCTTTTTCATGACAAAAAAAATCAGGACAGTACTCTTTTTAAAAAAATGTTAAATTCTGGAGGTGTATGGTGTCTTTTTAGGGGTGCTAGTCTTTTTGCAATGACCTGATACGACTCATACCTATTTATGCATGGCTGCCCAATTTCTGCCCTCCTATTTTAGGAATATGGCTGGGGTAGGATGTGGACTCTTTGCCTGACTATCCCCCTTTGTCTGGGTCATAACCAACAGACTGGGAGTCATATCTGGGTCTATGAATAATTATTTCATATTTAATGCAGGATTAATAAAACATTTACCCTTATGCATTTACACCATGACCTTATGGAACTCTCCTATGTATTTACTGATGAGTTCCTGTGATTACAATGAACTGTTACATTTTTATTTTATTTATTTTTTTTTTTTTCAAAATTTTCCACTGCTTATTACTCGGCAACTTTTGCTAGAAAACATTTTTCCTTGCTCAAACTTCCTAAATATTGCATTAATCATTTACATTTCTCTTTCACATAGTTACTTTCATTGCAGCTTTCTTGATAAGACTTCTGCCACAGTTCTACTTTATTTTTACAGTTTCATGCTACATTCTCTTAACTTATGTGTCCCAATAGAGGTTACTTTCACCTGCTCAAGGAGGTTCCTAATCTCATACTCTCATTTATTTGGAGTGGAGATTGAAACTTTACTAAACTCCCTTTTGCTGAGCCTTCTGGTGCAGTTCCTCATAAAGATACAGTAAGATTAGCCATGACCAAAAGGTATGTGATAACACTTCCTGATGTCTTTGGTGTTAGATAAGCTTATTGGTGAGTTCATACATACAGGTTGTCCTCTACCCATGTCAGATGCCCTTTATTGGCCCGACGTTTGAGGATTTTGATATATGACTCTAACCAGCATTTACATATTCCACCATTTCAGACTCAGAGAGGTGTTTCCACACATTTTGATCTGTGCCAAATCTACTGGGGTTGTGGCATTACCACTAGGGACTGACACCTTGCCAGAGTTGGCAGCATGAACATTACCTGCGGTAGACATTTTAAAGGCATTTCTATCACATTACAATTAATAAAAAAAATTCCAAAAAAAAAAAAATTTTTTTTTTTTTTTTTAAGTTATTGATTATATCACCTGATCAATATTTATGATTGGCATATGTAAGAAATCAATAATTATCTCACTGGGGCCTCCATTATATGTAAGAATATTTAATAATAAATATCTCGCGCTCGTACTTATGTCAGAATATTTATACTGCTCTGAATATAGCAGTGTATTTATTTATGGTTAATAAGCAAAGATCTGTGAAAAAGGAGAGTCTTCACCTATTACCATAAATCAATGTCGTGAATTCTTTTTAATTGATTAATTTCTTTTTAAAAGCATATACCAATCTTAGTGAGTACAGTCTACAGCGTGGAATATATATAAAAATATTTATTCTCAAGACATGCAAACACGATATATGATCAAACAAGAAATGACACAAAAAGATAACTCTACAGAAAAAATACTAACTTCAAATAATCAATGCAATGTGATGTTTTGCTCAATAATGAAAGTGAAAGTAAAACAATGTGAAACTAAAACAAAGTGAAAGTGAAACCAAAGTAAAAGCAAGATTACCATTTCTTCCCAGGTATAGTATAAGCCATAAATTAATGTTCTATATAAACAGACTACAATGGTCTGCGAATCACCGGGCCCAAAGTCATTCCACTGCAGAAGGAATGAGAATAAGCCATGCAAAACGGAAGACTTAAAATTGCAAATAATGCACTGAATCTGATATTAATAAAAATGTATAAAAACAAAAATCAGCTTTTTAGAAAAAAATCTACCATGGCTTATACGGCTGGGATTGTAATCTCATTACCCTTAAATATGCAATATAAAACATATAAGGAAAGAATAAACAATTGTTGAATAAAATCAAATAACATAGCAAGGCATATTTACCACACTTAAGATGGTGTTACCAGAGTCCTAAGATGGATGCCTTTCTTAAGATGGTGGATTCCCTTCAAGTTTCAGATGAATGATGTGGATCAGGGAGTATGTCTGGATGAGTCTATTGAAAAATGTAATAGCGTGTGTGGTGTAAGTGTGAGGTGTGTTGTCAGTAGTGTAAAGTGTGATCTGTCCTCTCTCATATCTGGGTTGGTCTTTTATATGGTAAGAACAAAGAGCTATAAAAATTACCATAAGTAAAACCCAGAGGGATGAAACATTATCCCAATTGGTTGGGATATTCTATACCTAAACTGATGAGGTCAGAGACACACCCCTTTTTATAATTAACCCCATATTTGGTCTAATAAAATTAAGGATGATTTCTCTATATGTGAGATTAATCATATAACACAACATAAAACTTTCTCCAGACTCCCAGTACATACATAAATGTCCACCTGTATCTCCATAATTCACCTGGGCAAGTAATGCCATCCCAATAATTATATTATTTAACACAATATAATATTTTTATATTGGAATATCTCAAATTATCTCAAGACTGCACCTGGTATTTCGCCTCCAGAGGGCAGTATCGTACCGTTCATTAGATTTTGTATTTAACATACTTATTAGAACAATTACCACTCTTCTTATCTGATGACCTCTTGACCTCTGGCTAGTAAGAAGCCATTACTTATTTGACCATGCCAAAGGCTGTCAGAAATCTAGTCTAGGTTGGAAGATCTATTACTTAGTCTATTCTAAAACAACGCTTATATAAACACTCCTACCACATACCTTAAAATGAAGTAATTGGTTTTTAAGACGCACAAGTCCTTACACATCATAGAAAAGTATACTTATATATATATATATTATATATCTAATATTATATAAGTATCAAGTTCACACTTCTATATTAATAAGAATACAATGTATTATCGTTAATATACATCTTACATATGATGATGTTTTCTATAAAAACTTATATGGTTCATCTTTAAATGTCTGCTAGAATATACTGGGGTATTGTCCATTGTTATATACTTATAGACAGACTGAGATATCCCCCCTTAACATAGCGTCAGACTGACTAAGTTTTATCTGATCGAGATGTCAAAAGAAATCTTATTTACGATTACATAGAAATACAAAGATCTCTGTTGAAACCATAGACCCTTTGTAAGCCTGTGAGAGACATTTTGTTTAACAAGTATATATATGAACTTTGTTTCACCTTAAAAACAAGATGGACGCCATCCTGTTCAGAATCTCTTATATGCATAATATGAAATATACATGGCTTTTAAAATCATTTTTCTTTTTACCTATTATTATTTTAATCAACCCCCAATAACCCCGACAGCTTTGTACCACCCAAAGTGATGTTCACTTGTTCTATCATTCTACTTTATTTCAATAAAATGTTTTGGACAAAAAAAAAAACTCTAATAGGCATTCAGGAACTGATGTGTAGTGGAAGGGAGTTTAGGCAACATGAGAGCCAAAAATTGCTCTTTAATACTTTTGTCATGGGTCCAATATTCTGTAAAACACAGTGGTCTTTTATGCTCTACTCTGTGCTATGGTTTGGTAGGCAGATTGACTCTCTTTAGATAACTAAATTTCTCTTGATGCAATAATCTACACTCACCTCAATCACTATGGCTGCAGTTGGGTGGTAGGCAGTAAGCACTTATGGCTTGTGAATTAGATGATGTAGGGTTAACACTCTATACAGTAGGTGAGCCAATCCTGATAAATCAGTCAGAGCATTCTACATCAGATACAAACCAACATCCTCTCTATACTCCTTTATTTTTCTTGTATATTTAGAGAGGGAGATAAAACATTGTCTTTCCGTCTGCTGCCTCTGACTCTTTTTTTTCTCAGTCGGCCGGTATCTAACTTGCTGCTCGGAGAATTTCCTTCTGATTTATTATACCCAAAGTGAACTGATGTGTAAACCTGACACATTTGATAACCTCCTGTGAAGTATTCTCACTCACCAGCAGATTGAAAAATAAATGAAAAATACACAGGAATCTGAAAAGTGCCATTGGATTTCCATCCCCAGAATTGGCTCCACTCATTCTGAAGGTTTAAATTGCTCTAAACACCCTGGATTTAAAGGTACAGGGAAATACATCAGACCCAGAATGGGAATGGCAGAAGCGCATCTGTTGCAGCTATTATTTCTACACATAGAATGTGGCTGCAAATGTTAAAATGTATCCAAGTGCAGGTATAACAAAAGACAGTCGAAATATAGTAGAAATACAATATAGCAGCTAGTGAAACCATGAAGCCACATCCTATACCTATATGTTGTCTGGCACCAAGCATATCATTCATTTATTAAAGATATACTTCAGTCCAAACTAAAGAATAATGCTGGAGATGCAGACAAGATGCATAGATGACTCAAATTAAGATAAACTGACTAAGCTCTCATTTTGCCATACCTGTAGTATTTGCTAAATAGCTCACTGAATAACTTACTTCTTGTTTTAAAGTACTCATAGATTCATGCCAGAAGTTGCATTTGGAGATTATATGTACAATGCACATAATGCAAAGTAAAAATTAAAAGAATTTGCAGTCCAACTCAGAAAGACTTGATTCGCAGATAGCAAATTTCTGCTACAAATCCTAGCTTTATCACCCAGTCTGCTGTATTTTATTTCTTTCATGTTTTTGTACAAAAAAAACTAATATCGCTCTCTACCAGCCATGCACTCTGGTACTCAAGAAGGCTGTGAGTCCCCAGTAACACCACTCTTGTGCTGACATGGGCCAGACTCTTCTGCACCTGTCCTCCTGGAAAGGGGTGTTAGAAACTGGGAAAGGGGAACATTTTGTATCTTAGCAGCACTATTTGGGTTACTCAAATGAGCGCACAGATTTAGCAACTAAAAGCTCTTATCTTATTAGGTAAAGATCACAGGAATCAAGAATATGGATTTTTTTTTCATGTGTTCATGAATAAAACAGTAAGAACCTGCCCTGTCCTAGCAGCATGCTGAAAAGCTGGAGGGCTACTTTCTCACAGTGCACAGCAGGTTGACTTGCCATCTGCATAGTACTCGCTGAGCAGCATTGCCCTCTGAATCTTGGGATCACTGCACTCTATGTGAGAGCAGCGGTCCTGCTCTCCAGTGTGATGCCAAAATCAGGCAAATTTTCAAATATAAATCAAATGGTGAAACCAGCGCCTAGGAAGCTTATGTGTAAAAACAATTAATCACCAGAAATGTAGCCGCTGAAACATAGCAAAAGCTATGTGGCAAGTAAGGAAAATAAATTAGGTGCAATATCTGTGAAAAAATTGTATGACGAGAAAATTATTATTTTTTTTTTTTTAATATAAATGGTGGTGGTGAATAAATATGGGATGGTGGTGAAATGAATGTAAAACAAAAAATGCTAAAGCAAATGTATGATAATTATAAGTGCTAGTGCTTAAGTGCAAACATATATGCTAAAATGCACCTGAAACCAATTGCTTGGTATGTATGGGTGCAAACTTAAGGTGCTGGTGCTTCAGTGCAATGGTGTATACTTATAAACAATAATATTCATAAACCCAAAAAATTACCAATCAGCAAAAAATAATTATATCACAAAAATATCTTTTGTGTTCAAAAAGTGCAAGTGCAAAAAAGAAAAAATGCAAAAAATGCAAGCATTAGTAAAATACTAAAAAATATTCCTCAAACTTAATAATCTCATTTCAAACAATTAAAAATAAAGTCCATTGAATAAAGTTCATTATTATAATCCTCCCGTGCAGAAAAGTGCCAATAGTGCTGAAAAATAAATAAATTCCAAGGTGCTTGTGATATGTCAGTGAGGATCCTTCCACCACAGTAATTAGTGCCTGGGTAAACTCACCAGATATATTGCTGGTAAAATTATAAACCAGCAATCAAGCTTTGTTCACACTTTAATTAATCCTTTTAAAATATGTCACAGTCTTTACATTTTATGCAGCCTGACTACGTAACTGGTATATAAAACAAGATTTCAATTGGTCTTTAACCACTTCCTGCACAGTCTATCCTAATGAGATGGCTGGGGTGGTTGCTCTATTGTCCCAGGTGGACGTCATATGACCTCTTCCTGCATCCGAGCCCTGGGGGGTGTGCAGCAGCACAATCTGTGGCCCCCTGTGTCTAGGTTGTACCAGGCCACTGTGCCCAGCTCTGATACCATGAGATCTCTGTGATGAATCATAGTAATCACATGTCTGTATTAAAAAAAATGGCGGTCATTCATAGCCATTGTGTACTATTTTGATCTCTGTGATTGCTAAAAGTGATCATAAGGTACAGGGCCAATCACAGTGGGCCTGTACCATGTAATAGCTGTGGCAAATCAGTTATCACAATAGTACACAATAACACATGAATGGATGCCATTCACAGTGTAAAAAACATTGCTTATACAGTGATCACCACTGTAATAGGCAATGATAGTGTAAATAAGAAAAAACAACCCTGATCACCTCCCCAGGTCAGAAATTAATAAAAAAAAAAAAAGAAAACTTAGATAAAAATGTAGTATTTTTACATACTGTCACCAGTCAATGTCCCTGATGTCCACAGTGCCAGTTATATGGTAATACTGTATTGCTCTAGTGACAGTATGTAAAAAAAAAAAAAACATGAAAAAGTAAATTTTATTTAATTTTATTTTAATATTCATTTCTTAATATTCCAAAAAATTGTGACAAAAAATTACAACTTAAAAAAACTCACCATGCCTCCTTCTAAATACCTTGGGGTGTTTACTTTCCAAAAAGGGATAATTCGGGGGTATTTGTTCTGTGCTAGCATTTTAGGACCTCAGAAATGAGACTGGTTGATTTCCACATATATTCTACAAACAATAACCCATAATGACAATGTAGAAGAAGTTTGTTTGAAATCTTTGCAAATTTATAACAAATGAAAAAAAGATCACATGTACATAAGTACTCACAGCCTTTGCCGTGACACTCAACATTGAGCTCAGGTGCATCCTGTTTCCACTGATCATCCTTGAGATGTTTCTACAACTTGATTGGAGTCCACTTGTGGTAAATTCAGTTGATTGGACATGATTTGGAAAGGCATGCACTTGTCTATATAAGATCCCACAGTTAACAGTGCATGTCAGACCACAAACCAAGCCATGAAGTACGAGGAATTGTCTCTAGACCTCCGAAACAGGATTGTATTGAGGCACATATATGGGGAAAGATACAGAAAACTTACTGCACCATTGAAGGTCCCAATGAGCACAGTGGCCTCCATTATCCGTAAATGGAAAAAGTTTGGAACCATGAGTACTCTTCCTAGAGTTGGCCGACCCGGCCAAATTGAGCAATTGGGGAGAAGGGCTTTAGTAAGGGAGGTAACCAAGAACCCAATGGTCACTCTGACAGAGCTCCAGCGTTTCTCTGTGGAGGGAGGAGAACATTCCAGAAGAACAACCATCTCTGCAGCACTCCACCAACTAGGCCTGTATGGTACAGTGGGCAGACGGAAGCCACTTATCAGTAAAAGGCACATGACAGCACACCTGGAGTTTGCCAAAAGGCACCTGAAGGACTCTCAGACCATGGGAAAGAGTATGTATTCATAAAAAACGGTTAAAAACACTTACAATGTAGTAGATCAAATGAGCATATTAGTCAGCATAATAGGCATCCTGTAGAGGTCTTCACCTCCAAGGGGAGGGAGAGCTGATTTGCAGCTGTGACAGGAGAGGGAGAAGCGAAGAAACAAGATGACCGATGGACTTCCGGAAACCACACTGGAACGTATAGACTGAAGCTGTTGTCAAGGGGGTGGTAACGCGTTTCGGAGCATGCACAATTCGCTCCTTCATCAGACCAGGTCTGAGGAAGGAGGAAATAAGGAAATAAGCCAGCACATAGTACAGACATTTTTTAGGGATGCACCAATGCCAGTTTATTAAGACTGAGTGAGTACAAATAATAAAATACTTTTTCTCGCCGATTACCGATACCTATTTTTAGTTAATATTTTAGCTTACTTACTTCACTACACTCATTTGCTGTGCCGGTTTTGTCAGAAAGATTTCAGCCCCCTCTGGTACGACTTTGTTCAGTGATTCAGGTGCAAATTGTCAAAGTGTTTTAGAATGGAAATCATACCTGAACAATGCTCAAAATCATACCGGGCCCTTTTTAACAACACACTGCGGCCAGCTTGAACAGCTTGGTTTTAATATTGAAGCATTTGCACGAGTACAAGTACTCATGCAAATGCTTAGTATTGGCACTGATGCAATGCTAGTATTTATCATTACAATGTATATGAAAGTAGCAGCAGATCAGTTCAGAGTTCACCTTCAGTAAGTGCAAAGCAGAGTTTCCGACCGTCAGTACATTTACTGACAGTTTGTTAAAAATCAGTGACTTTTATAACTGTCTATAAATATCAGGGGCTGATAATTGGGCATGCTGTGTTGACTTTTGTGAGTGTAAAACAGGAAAATGACTTGTTATGTGTGTTGTCAGTGTTTCTATATCATTTTTATACTGTTTAAATATGGATAGTCATTGTTCTGTCATCTTTCAGGTTGTCAGTAAATTTCCCATGTTTTGTCAGTAAAAAATGCCGATGTAGCTTGGCAACCCTGGTGCAAAGGCTGGTAGGTATTTACGCCAAGAGAAAAAGTATTGCTGGGGACAGCTCTTTATTGAATGTGGGCATTGCTGCTAAAACTGCTCTTTTTATTTTCAACATGTGGAACAACAGGTTCTTTTAGGAAAAACAAAGTTCCACTTTCAGTATTTTGTGTTATTGTATTAGCTTCCTTACTTGCTCAATTTCGTTTTTGACTGAGAACATTAACACATCAGGCAAGTGTTGGAAAAGGAAGTGAAAGGGAGAAAAAAAAAGTAAAGGAGGTATAGAATGAAGAAAGGAATACCCAAAGATATTAAATGATTAACTTTAGTAGGATCAAGCAAAGATTAGCATGTCTATTGACATTTGTATACCCCAGCCAGTAAATCTCAGTTTAACAAATTCCATTGGCTGGATTTGAATTTGGTCTTCTGATATGTTTTGTAGATGGTTTCTGATGCAATTCAACTATGCAAGTTTACATAAAAAAAACCTTACAAATGTGTGACAGCTACAATGTCTGTGTAAAGCCCCGTACACACGTACCGATTGTTGGCCGACCGATCGGCCGTCTTTTGTCCAGTGTTGTTTTGTTGGTTGAAATGTGCTCTAGACTGCACACGAATTTTGTCGGCCAACAACAACCAACTTCAGAAGTGATGTCATGTTCTGGTCTACTTTCCGTGTGGTTTTTCTTCTCTGAGCATGCCCAGTCTTGCTCATCTGGCTTTTGTCGGCCGAAATCTGTACTGACTGACGAACAATCGGCTGTTCTTTGTTGGCCAACAAAAATGTTATTGCCTGCACACCAGATTTTGTTCGGCCGAAAAGTCGCAGTCGGTTGTCGGATGCATCATACTAACAAGCCGACAATCGGCCGATCGGACGTTGGCCGAATATTTACAGCCGACAATTGGTACGTGTGTGCGGTTCCACATTTTTTTATTTTCTTCAACATGAAATTATTTGTGAGGCCTCTGTAAGTAGGAGTATATTGATAAAGGTCATTTTACACTCATACTTTACAAGGCAAAATCCTTGATTTTTGTATTTGCAGCCAAAAACATTTAATCGGTCAGTCCATTCAAAACTGATATTTTATTTTTTTTATTAGCTGCTGAGGAGTTATTAGAGGCTGAGTATTAGATGCTGCAGATTTCCAAGCATTCCTGTGTGGTGCAATTTGACAGCCAAATCGTTCAAACTACTTTTTTTTTAAAATGCATGGCACCAAACTACACAGTACTGCAGTGCTTTTGCAATCTGCGTTTGGGGTGCCATTAACCATATCCAGAACCTGCATGCAGACTGCAAGGGCAGCGATTTCACCTACAGTGTGGGAGACCTGCCCCAGCCCAGCCTTTCTCACACCACAGTCTGGTGTGAACCCGCCCTTATTGTTTTCATATTATGGAGAATGGAGTGGGAAAGGCTGGAGCATGAAAAGTTAGGTGGGAACTGTCAAAACTACCAGGCTGGAACAAGAAATGTTAGGTGGGAACAGTCAATACTATCAGGTGCACATGAAAAAAACAATAATAATGGCAGTAAGATCTCATTGTTTAAATATGTTAGGCCCTTTTCACATGGGCGTTCTGATCAGGTCCGCCTGTCAGTTTTTCAGTTTTTTGACCATTGGGACACGCACCCCAGTTTATTTTCTCCTTCACCTGTCCCTGACCTTTTGCCCCTCCAAGGGCGGGGTGGTGTGGGCGGTGGCCACTGGCTATATAACTTCCTAGGAGTGCATGGTGGGTCAGTGGCGATTTTGGCTCTGAGGAAGAGGGTCCTCCCTCAAAACGCGTAAGCCACATCAGGTTTTGAGGACGCCATCACGCTATTCAGCAGTAGAGAAGTGTCCTGGAAGCGAGCGGTGCCCATTTCCTATATGCTTGTTCATATGCTACGTTTGTGAGTATATTGTACGCTACCCTTCTATTTTAATAAACTTTTAAGTGGTAATGCACAAGGTTGGTGCGCCCTTCTCTTGTTGTTTTCTTGTAGTTTTTCAGGCGGACCTGATCGGACGCTCTACGCACCTTTATAGGGCAGCGGGTGTCAGTGGTGACATTTCCTCTGACACCCGGTGCTATTCGATCCTGTCTGTGAAGTCCAGACGGATGGAAACCCTATTTTTCCATTCATATGGGAGGATCGGGTGAAAAGGGACAGGCGGTCAGTTTTCATGCGATCTCCCCATAGAGGGGAGCGGGGATCTGACAGCTCTATCTCTGCAAAGTATGCAGAGACTGACCTGTCACCCGCTTGCTCAGTGGGGATTGGCGGATTGATCCCTGCTGAGCGAAACGGAGCCCCCCAGGAGGAAAGCCTGTGTGAAAGGACCCTTACAAAAATCAAGGAGTTTACTCAGCTGAGCTGGCACTAGTAAAGATGATGGTTCTTTCTCTTGTCTCAGTTCTTTCTCTTGTCTCAGTAATATAGGTGGTACTGACAGCTAGCACTAATAAAGAGGATGGGGCTTGCAACTGGCTTCAATTAAAAAATATATACTAATTCCTTATTATATAAATAAAATTGAATTTCGTCCTAACTACCCATCACCTTTACAACTTTAATGTGACAAGTTTGCATTTTTTCTTTCATAATGCAGCCTAATGTAATTGGAAGTATCAGCTAAATAATGGAAAATGTTAAGGGCTTTCACCTTTACTTGCAAGCAGTTTAAATGAAGTGCGGATTATGTTCCTTTCTATTTTTATGTCCATTTTTTCTTCGTAAATATTTGCACATCCAGTTCTGAGTCCAGAGCATCTGAAAAATGAGAGGAGCACAGTATGAGGAATATAAAATGAGATAACTCGGAAAAGGGATCACTATCTGTCCCCTGAGGGTTACACTCCGAAATACACCTTGGTATTATCCCAGGAGGACGCAGAGTGGCACATTTCTCTGGGCTGCTTGCATCCTCGGTATTGTCCCCATCTCCCCTACGGATTAGTAGATGAAAGAACTTTTGATGTTATCTCTATGCATACTGCAAACCTGGATCCTCATATCCGCAAAGTGCTCCACAAAAAAGACAGTTTGTTGCTTCCCTTCAATCCTCACAATCCCTGGTTTCTTTTATTTATTTTGTTCTTAATGTCTGCTCCCCATTAGACCTGCATATATTCAGTTAATATTAGATACATTTAGTCTCGCTTGCAGAGGATGGGATATATTGGTGACACAGACCAAAATACACAAGTAAACAAATTCAATATGCTTGTGAACGGATATGAAAATATTAAGGGCACTTTATGGAATATGTATGAGCATAATTCATAGGTGCCTGTTTATTGACGATTGCATGCAGTTTGACGATACGAAAGTGAAATTCCATACATTCATCTAATAGAAGTCTACACCTCTTAATATAAGTGTATCGTGTCTTACAATAAAAAATAAATGCAGCCTTTTCTTAGCTGCCTTAACAAACAGAACTGGCCAGTAAAATATTTAATTCATTATTGATCAGTTCCTGGGCTTTATTAGGACAATACGCTAAAATTGTAGATTCTGCCTGCATCTCCCCCCTGCATGCTAAAATAAAAATTGAAGGTTAACAAAAATACACAAAAAAAAAAAAGGGCCACAACCACTTTGACTAATTGGTTTGGCTTCAGCTCACCAAGCAGTGCTATAAACAATTCAGGCACAGTCCTGGTTACATCCAAATATAGAATTTCTGTATTCCTGACTGGCCTCCTCAAACTTTATTGACCAGAGGACATTGATATCTCCATGTCCAGACAAAACTTAGCAGCGTCAGTACGCATCAGTTATCTCAACAATAACTCTATGGCTAATTGTCTGCCTAAAAAAAATTCACTTTCTTAAAGGGCATATGCCTTGCTAAAGAGCTGTCTCTTCTATTTGTAAAGATGTGCGGGCATGCTGGTGCAAGTAGTTCCATAGCTCTTGCTTGCAAGGTTCTGCTTTTACCTGTTATCCCACAAGATATGTTCAAGGCTGGTTAACCACCTGCTGTTGATTCAATTAGCTACACTCCCAGCCCAGTCAGGTTATAATTTTCTATTTGACCACTTTAACCAATTAAGATTTTACCCCCTTCCTGACCAGGGCTTATTTTGGGATTGGGCACTGCGTGCCTTTAATGGACAATTGCGCGGTCGTGCGATGCTGTACACAAATTAAATTGACGTCATTTTTTTCCCACAAACCAAGCTTTCTTTTGGTGGTATTTGATCACCTGTGCGATTTTTTTTGATCATGCGCTATAAACAAAAAAAGAGCAACAATTTTGCAAAAATAACAATATTTTTCACATTTTTTTTTATATGAAATTCCCCCCCAAATAATGTAAAAATCAAATTGTTTTTAACATTTTAGGCCAATTTGTTTTCTACCACATATGTTTGCTAAACAAAATCGCAAAAAGCGTATTTTGATTGGTTTGCACAAAAGTTATAGCGTTTACTAACTAATGGAAAGATTTTTTCATTTTTATTGTTTTTTTTTTTTTTTTTTAACGAGTAATGGCGGCGATCTGCGTTTTTTTTGTGGGACTGCGACATTGCGGCGAACAGATCGGACCCTTGACTGACATTTTTGACACTTTTGGGTGTACCAGTGACATTACTACAGTAATCAGTGCTATACATATGCACTGTTACTGTAAAAATGACACTGGCAGGGAAGGGGTTAACTGTATTGGAGAAGGAGGGGTTAAGTGTGTCCCTGGGGGCGTGTTTCTAACTGTGATTGGATGTGGCTTTTCATGTAACAGCAGAGATCTATGGTTCTACATAGCAGGACTGTATGATCTCTGCTGTTACACAAGGGAGAAAGACAGGCGGCTTTGTTTACATTAGCTGTCTGCCTTTCTCCCGGTGTAACCGCCGATCGCGAGTGAGCGGCGGACATCGGGTCCGCCGCTCACACGCGCAGGGGGGGTCCGTGAGCGAGCGGGAGTGCGCCTCTGGTGGCACGCGCTCGCTCCCTAGAGCCTCACAGGCTAGCGACATACTACTACGTCACTTTGCCTGTGAGGGGCTGACTGCCGATGTAGATAGTCGTTAGGCAATAGGCAAGTGGTTAAGGCTCCTTTCAAATGGTCCGCTGTCCGGTGCGGACCGTTGTCTGCTTAGTGGGGATCGATCTGCCGATCCCCGCTGAGCAGGCGGATGACAGCTCCGTCTCCACACTGTGTGCGGAGAGGGAGGTGTCAGAGCCCCGCTGCTCTCTATGGGGGAATCAGATGAGAGCGGACCGCCTGTCTGCTCTCATCCGATCCCATCTGATCCGATCCGAAATAGGGTTTCCATCCATCAGGATTTCACAGACAGTATCGGATGCAGATGGCAGCGGGTGTCAGTGGAGATGTCTTCGCTGACATCCGCTGCCCCATAGGGATGCATGGAACATCCGATCAGATCTGCCTAAAAAACTGACAGGCGGATCTGATCGGATCATTCGTGTCAAAGGGGCCTTGAGCCTCGTACACACGTACCGATTGTTGGCCGACCAATCGGCCGTCTTTTGTCCGGTGTTGTTTTGTTGGTTGAAATGTGCTCTAGACTGCACACGAATTTTGTCGGCCAACAACAACCAACTGCAGAAGTGATGTCATGTGATGGTTAACTTTCCGTGTGTTTTTTCTTCACTGAGCGTGCCCAGTCTTGCTCATCTGGCTTTTGTCGGCCGAAATCTGTACTGACTGACAAACAATCGGCCGTTCTGGTGACGGCCAACAAAAATTTTATAGCCTGCACACCAGATTTTGTTCGGCCGAAAAGTCGCAGTCGGTTGTCGGAAGCATCATACTAACAAGCCGATAATCGGCCGATTGGGCGGTGGCTGAAAATTCACGGCCAACAATCGGTACGTGTGTACGGGCCTTAAGACCGGAAGGATTTGCCCCCTTCCTGACCAGGCCCTATTTTGCAATTCGGCACTGCATTAATTTAACAGGCAATTGTGCGGTCGTGCGACGATGTACCCAAATAAAAATTGATGTCCTTTTTTTCCCCAAAGTAGAGCTTTCTTTTGGGGGTATTTGATCACCTGTGCGATTTTTATTTTTTTGCGCTATAAACAAAAAAAGAGCGACAATTCTGAAAAAAACAATATTTTTCACATTCTGCTATATAACATTATAAAAAAAATAAAATAAATAAAAATCATTTTTTTTTTTAACATTTCAGGCCAGTTTGTTTTCTGCTACATATTTTTGGTAAAAAAAATCGCAATAAGCATATTTTGATTGGTTTGCGCAAAAGTTATCACATCTACTAACTACGGGAAAGATTTATGTCATTTTTATTGTTTATTTTTTTTTTACTAGTAATGGCGGCAGTCTGTGATTTTTTTTGCGGGACTGCGACATTGCGGCAGACAGATCAGACCCCTAACTGACATTTCTTACAATTTTGGGGGGGGACCAGTGACATTACTACAGTAATCAGTGCTAAACATATACACTTTTACTGTAATAATGACATTGGCAGGGAAGGGGTTAACATTATGGGTGATCAAGGGGTTAAATGTGAGCCTAGGGGAGTGATTCTAACTGTGGAGGGGCGTGGCTTCTGAAATGACCATACAGACATGTGATCCAATATAGAAGGATCACATGGGCTCTGTGATCCTTTCAGGGAGAAGAACAGTCAGCTGTGTTTACAACAGCCGACCGTCTTTCTCTCTCAGCGGGAGCGATCGTGGGTGTCAGGCGGCAACCTGCCCGCTGCATCGGCTTTCCCGCTGACGAGCAGGGAAAGGAGCACTCGCCCCCTAGCCTCCCGAGAGCGAGCGCCGTAGTACATGTGGAACTGTCGCCATAGGGCTTGCTGTATGATGACTTGTTGGGCCTCCTATGATTACCAGCTCACAGTCACTTAGAGAACAGTTCACACATCCCTCCTTACTCCTAATGGCTTGTCACACAATAAACAGTCCAGGGGTATTGGTTTTTAGTTTTTATTTTGGAACTTGGATGGGAGAAGGGAATGGTGGGATAAGCAAACTATAACTATTCACAATATTCACAATGGATAAGGACAACTCTCACTTGGCCTCACCAGGTTGCTTGTGGAAGCAGCTGCACTGCCTAATCCATACTGCCACATGTGTGGAAAGGGGTAAGTCTCCTTGCTCTTTTCTCTCCAGCAATAGACTTGGTGAATTTACTTTATCTTTGGGACACTCACTAGTAGTGATGAGCCGAACACCCCCAGTTTGGTTCGCACCGGAAAACACCGCAAACAGGGGAAAAGTTTGTTAGAACATGCGAACATTATTGAACTCTATGGGACTCGAACATGAAAAATCAAAAGTGCTAATTTTAAAGACTTAAATGCAGACATCTCAAGTCTCCCGCAAGTCGCGGGAGACTCCCGCTTTCCGCCCTGAGCTCGCGGACACCCGCGAGCTCAGGGCAATATCCCGGCTGTGTGTGTGAGTCACAGTGAGTCAGATGAGATGACTCATCGATGCAGGCAGAAGAGTGTGTCAGCTGTCAGCAAGCTGAGCCTGCACAGAGAAATCTTGTCGGAGGGAGCCGAAGTAGTTCTCACAGGCGGAGTGATATGAGTCATGCACTCCGCCTGTGGGAGGAGCTGCAGAGAGCAAGCAGCGGCTTTGCTCTCTACTACAGCCCCATCTTCTACTCCAGGAGGCATTTTGGCGCGCGGGGGACCAATCATCGTGACACCCCACTCTGTGACAGACACAGTGACCTAACCTGAGAGCAGCACCAGAGATCCAGCACCTGAGACCAGTACCAGCACCAGTGGCCAGGCTAGCACCAGCACCAGTGACCAGGCCAGTACCAGCACCAGTGACCAGCACCAGCATCAGTGACCAGGCCAGTACCAGCATCAGTGACCTGGCCAGTACCAGCACCAGTGACCAGCACCAGTACCAGCACCAGTGACCAGGCCAGTACCAGCACCAGTGACCAGGCCAGTACCAGCACCAGTGACCAGCACCAGTGACCAGGCCAGTACCAGCACCAGTGACCAGCACCAGTACCAGCACCAGTGACCAGGCCAGTACCAGCATCAGCACCAGTACCAGCACCAGCACCAGTGACCAGTGACCAGCACCAGTACCAGCACCAGTGACCATGCCAGTACCAGCACCAGTGACCATGCCAGTACCAGCACCAGTGACCAGGCCAGTACCAGCACCAATGACCAGCACCAGTGACCAGCACCAGTACCAGCACCAGTGACCAGGCCAGTTTCAGCACCAGTGACCATGCCAGTACCAGCACCAGTGACCAGCACCAGTGACCAGGCCAGTACCAGCACCAGTGACCAGCACCAGTACCAGTGACCAGGCCAGTACCAGCACCAGTGACCAGGCCAGCACCAGTGACCAGCACCAGTACCAGTACCAGCACCAGTGACCAGGCCAGTACCAGTGACCAGTGACCAGCACCAGTGACCAGGCCAGTACCAGCACCAGTGACCAGGTCAATACCAGCACCAGTGACCAGGCCAGTACCAGAGACCAGTACCAGCACCAGTGCCCAGGCCAGTACGAGCACCAGTGACCAGTACCAGCACCAGTGGCCGGTATCAGTGTCCAGTACCAGCATCAGTGTCCAGTACCAGCATCAGTGTCCAGTACCAGCATCAGTGTCCAGTACCAGCACCAGTGACCAGTACCCGCACCAGTTACCAGACCAGTACAGTACCAGCATCAGTGACCAGGTATACTGATTACATTTCATTTCATTATTCTCTGGTAGTGTTAAATTGGAAAGGGGGGGTGCGGCACAGGCGTGCGTGGGGGGGGGGGCGGCGGCGTCGTGTGGGGGGGGGGGGGGCTCACCTCCCTGAAATGATTTTGCCACCTCCCTGAAATGAGCTATTGCAGGTTGGGATGTCTGTAAATGCAAGTTAAATACCCAAAAAAAGTGTATGGGGGACCCGGGTACTGCCCTAGGGGACATGTTCCAATGCAAAAAATTGTTTTAAAAACAATCGTTTTTACAGGCTCAGTGATTTTAATGAGGCTTAAAGTGAAACAATAAAAATTAAAAATTCCTTTAAATATCGTGCCTCCTGAATTTGACTGTAAAGGGGTGCATATGTAGCCTGCTGCAGCAATACTGACATTTATAAAGGAATAAATGTATTTTAAACTTGCTCGTGGCTGTAATGTGTTGTCGGCTCCCGGTAAAACAGATAAAAAAAAATGAAAAAAAATGGCGTGGGGTCCCCCCCAAAATCCATATCAGACCCTTATCCGAGCAAGCAGCCTGGCTTTACAGGATAAGGGGGGGACGAGCGAGCGGCCCCCTCTCCTGAACAATACCAGGCCACTTGAACTCAACATGGGGAGGGTGCTTTGGGGTGCCCCCCAAAGCACCTTGTCCCCATGTTGATGGGGACAAGGGTCGCTTCCCGGCAACACTGGACTGTGGTTGTGGGGGTCTGCGGGTGGGGGGCTAATCGGAATCTGGAAGCCCCCTTTAACAAGGGGGCCCCCAGATCCTGGCTCCCCCATGTGAATGGATATCGGGTACATAGTACCCCTACCCATTCACCAAAAAAGTGTACAAAAAAAAAATAAAGGCAAAAGCCAGTTTTTGACAAGTCCCCCGATGTAAATCCATCATCAATCACGTCGCCCACCGCACCCGAAAAATAGAAAAAAAAATAAGCTCCTGCTTCTCAAGACACCTCCCGCGTAATGAGCTGTTTGAGTTTGACAGAATCTGACCTCACGAGCGCCCTATAATGCACTGCTCAGGTGCAGTGATTAAATTACTGACGTCGTCAGAAGGGGCAGTTCCACCGGGTGGTGTCCTCGCCCCTTTCCTATAAAAGAGCTGTCACAGCTCCAGCAGCTCATTACACCTGTGGGATCTCAAGAGGCGGAAGCATGTTTTTTTTTTTTTTTTCCTATTTTTCAGGTGCGGCGGCGGGCAAATTTCCTGTGAATAGCCCCATTTGTTTGTGTGTTTAGCGAACGCACGAACGCCTGATGTTCGATGTCCAGTGTTGTTTGCAGGCATCTCAAAGTACCTTCCAGTGTGATCTCTGTTCCCCCAGTGTCATTCAGTCTGCCCCCCAGTGACTCTGTGGCACTGATTTACTAAAGTCAAATAGACTGTGCACTTTACAAGTGCAGTTGCTCCAGAGTTTAGTAAATGAGGGGAGGCTCTGCTGACTCATCATCCAATCATGTGCAAGTAAAATATTTTTTTTTTTATTTTACTTGTATGTGATTGGGCATTTCTTCTTAAAGTGAAGCTTTACCTGATTTGCCAAGCTCTTGAGCAACTGCACTTCTAGAGTGAACAGTCTTTTTGCACTTAGTAAACTTGTGCACTTGTGTTGGGGGGTGGGGGGATCGCTTTACTGGCTACTGTCTGTTTAGTCAATCTATACTTCTCTGACTATCAATGATAGAAATCTGGAGAAAGGGAAAGGAAAGACAGGTGCTGGTGGTAGGGGACTCAATTATTAGAAGGACAGATAGTGTAATCTGTGACAAAGACCGTGTGCGCCGAACGGTCTGTTGTTTGCCGGGCGCTCGGGTTCGGCACATCGCGGGTCGGGTGAACAGATTATTGGGTGGGGCTGGGGAAGACCCAGCTGTCATGGTACACGTGGGTACCAATGACATAAGCAGAGGAAGATGGAGAGTCCTAAACGATTTCAGGGACTTAGGCGCTAAGTTGAGGACTAGGACCTCCAAGGTAGTATTTTCCGAAATACTACCTGTACCTCGAGCCACACCAGAGAGGCAGCGGGAGATTAGGGAAGTTAACGAGTGGCTGAGGAGCTGGTGTAGTAAGGAGGGTTTCGGGTTCCTGGAGAACTGGGCCGACTTCTCAGTCGGTCACCGGCTCTTTGGTAGGGACGGATTGCACCTAAATGGGGTGGGTGCAGCCGTACTGGGTTAGAGGGGCTTTTAAACTAGGGAATGGGGGGGAGGGTACAGATGTAGAATTAGCCAGTGGAAAGCAAGTTTCAGAGGGCAGAAATGGGGGCATTAGCGGTAGGGTGTTCGGAGCTCCTAAACCCAGGGTGGGTACAGGGAAAAATCAAGAGAGCAGCCTAAAAACAGCAAATGAGGATAAATGTAACCGATCAAAATTACGAGGCTTGTATACCAATGCCAGAAGCCTGGCCAACAAGATGGGAGAGCTGGAGCTGCTGATGTTTGAGGAGGACTTAGATTTTGTGGGGATAACTGAGACTTGGTTTGACAGCTCTCATGACTGGATGGCGACCATTCAGGGGTATTCCCTTTATCGCAGGGATAGAGAGGGTAAAAAAGGGGGAGGGGTATGTCTGTATATTAAGAACAGTATACAGGTAAATATGAGGGATGATATTAATAATGGAGCTATGGACGAGGCAGAATCCCTATGGGTAGAGCTTCAAAGGAAAGGCACGATGGGGAAGGTAATATTGGGCGTATGCTATAGGCCCCCCAACCAGAGGGAGGAGGGTGAGGCGAACCTCATGTTACAGATAGGACTGGCAGCAAGGATGGGAAATGTCATTATAATGGGGGACTTTAGTTATCCAGATATAGACTGGGCAGAAGGAACCGCACACTCAGCCAAGGCTCGGCAGTTCCTAAATGTTTTGCAGGACAATTTCATGGGTCAGATGGTGAATGCACCGACAAGAAACAATGCGGTACTTGACCTACTGATTACCAACAATACAGACCTGCTCACGGATATAGAAATACGGGACAACTTAGGGAACAGTGACCATAGGTCAATTGGTTTCAGTATTAATTACAGTAATAGGAAACACAAGGGTAATATAAGGACACTGAATTTCAAAAGAGCCAATTTCCCTAAACTGCGCTCGCTGCTAGAAAATATCAAATGGGATAGAACCCTGGGAACAAAGAACACGGAGGAAAAATGGGAGTGCTTCAAGAGCATACTTAACAAGGGGGTGGGCCAGTGCATTCCACAGGGAAATAAATTTAAAAGAGCAAAACTAAACCCTGGGTGGCTAAACTCCAACATAAAAATGTATATTAGAGCTAAAGAAAAGGCCTTCAAAAAATACAAGACTGAGGGGTCATTGGCAGCATTTAAGCACTACAAAGAGTGTAATAAGAAATGTAAAGACGAAATCAGGGCGGCTAAAATAGAACACGAGAGACATATAGCGGAGGAGAGTAAAAAGAACCCCAAGAAGTTCTTTAAGTATATAAACAGTAGGAAAGCGAGGCCAGAGCACATTGGCCCCATAAAAGATGATAAAGGAAAAATGGCCACAGAGGACAGAGAAAAGGCGGAAGTGTTAAATAATTTCTTTTCTTCAGTCTTCACAAAGGAATCGGGGGGCTACACGAACCCCGCTTGTAAGGCCGAACTAAATAATACACCTCAGGAAGTGCCGCCATGGCTAACAGAGGATAGACTTAGAGCTAAACTAGAGAAACTTAACATAAATAAATCCCCGGGACCGGATGGCTTGCACCCGAGGGTTCTTAATGAGCTCAGCCAGGTGATTGCCAGACCATTATTCTTGATCTTTAAGGATAGTTTACAGACGGGTATGGTGCCAGCTGATTGGAAAAAAACCAACGTGGTACCAATATTTAAAAAGGGGCCGAGATATATCCCGGGTAACTATAGGCCGGTCAGCCTAACATCAGTAGTCTGCAAAATTTTGGAAGGGATGATAAGGGACCACATACAAGACTTTAGTAATGAAAACGGTATTATAAGTAGTAATCAGCATGGATTCATGAAAAATCGTTCGTGCCAAACCAATCTATTAACCTTCTACGATGAAGTGAGCTGCCACCTAGATAAAGGTAAGCCTGTGGATGTGGTGTATCTGGACTTTGCAAAGGCCTTTGACACCGTTCCCCACAAACGCTTACTGTACAAACTAAGGAAGGTAGGTATGGACCATAAGGTGAGTACCTGGATAGAGAACTGGCTCCAGGGGAGAGTACAGAGGGTGGTGATTAATGGGGAGTACTCGGATTGGGCGGGTGTGGAAAGTGGGTTCCCCCAGGGTTCTGTCCTGGGACCAATCCTGTTTAATTTATTCATAAATGATCTGGAGGAGGGGATATCGAGTACAATCTCAGTATTTGCAGATGATACTAAATTAGGCTTGCCAATATCTTTTATGCAGGATGTGGAAACCTTGCAAGCGGACCTGAACAAAATAACGGGGTGGGCAACTACATGGCTGATGAGATTTAATGTTGAAAAATGTAAAGTAATGCACTTGGGGGCCAGAAACCAGAAAGCAAGCTACTCACTAGGGGGGGAACCTCTGGGTGAGTCTAGGATGGAAAAGGACTTGGGGGTACTGGTAAACAACAGGCTTGGCAGTGGCATGCAATGCCAAGCCGCCGCAAGCAAAGCCAACAGAATACTGGGTTGTATAAAAAAGGGGATTCACTCCAGAAATAAAGAGATTATTCTCCCACTCTACAAGACTCTGGTCCGGCCACATCTGGAGTATGCTGTCCAGTTCTGGGCACCGGTCCTCAGGAAGGATGTGCTGGAACTGGAGAAAGTCCAGAGAAGGGCAACAAAAATAATTAGGGGAATGGAGGACATCAACTATGAGGAAAGACTACAAGCACTGAACTTATTCTCTCTGGAGAAGAGACGATTGAGGGGGGATATGATATCAATGTACAAATACTGTACTGGCGACCCGAGCATAAGGAACAAACTATTCAGAGAGAGGAAATACAATAAGACACGTGGCCACTCACTAAAACTTGAGGAAAGGCGGTTTAACCTTAAAGTGCGTAAGGGGTTCTTCACTGTAAGAGCGGTAAGGACGTGGAATTCTCTTCCACAAGCAGTCGTATCAGCAGGGAGCATTGATAGTTTCAAACAACTATTAGATGGACACCTTAAAGACCACAACATACAGGGGTATACAATGTACGGTTAAAAGCAAACACACACACACACATCATAGGTTGAACTGGATGGACTGATGTCTTTTTTCAACCTCACTAACTATGTAACAATGTAACTATGAGTCTACTTTGATAGGCTCCCTCTTTTTGCTTTCTCCTCTTCCCCCTTCCTTCCTCCCCTTTTCCCCCCCTCCCCCTTTCCCTTCCCCCACCCCCCTCCCTGTTCTTCCCCTTTCCCTTTAATGAGTGCCCTATGGGGTTAAGCTGTGCTACTGGGCTCTGCTATCTTCCCTCTCCTGTTCCCCTTTCTCTGGTATTTCATTTCCCCACTTAAGATAAAGATGATCTGAATAGGGGGCTAGGCAAAGAATTTTTAGTGATATTTCTCTCCCACATATGTAATTTCCTATAATGAATACCTATTTGGATGAATGTGTTAAGATCTAAGTGAAGAAAAATATGTGCAATATGTACAATGCAATAGAAATATATATATCACTCTCCGTTTTTAGAAATGAGACAAATGTTCATTTATGGCCACTAGATGACGCTGACCGCCGTAGCAATCTTCCTGATTGAAATAAGGTGATTATACCCTTGAGTATAAATAGGAGAGAAGTGTGCAACGTCGGTAAGTCCTGACGAAGCGTACGTGACGTATGCCGAACGTGTTGACGTAAGCAGCGCAAAGGGCCCCTGCGCTGCAACATGCGTTCCACGATCCAGCCTAGGACTTCTGGTTCTGGTTCACTTCTGGATGCCGCAAGACACACCGCTATACAGGAGATCTTTTATCCGCGAACTGCTCCGGGACTCTTGGAACAGCACTACTTGGCCACGCTACTTGTGGGACCATTATATCCATCTAAAAGTGATCTAGTGGAACGGCAGTGTCAAAAGGACTGAGGGATAAGGTGGGAGGAGACAGCTAAGGTAGGAGGAAGGTCGAGACTCACTAACGGGTGAGTCACCGAATGATATTCGGATCTAATAACTGCTAATATCTCGGACACCATGTGCTGCCCTTCACCACCCACCATGATGGTACGGTGCTGAGTCCAACTGCCTGAACATACATTCACTACCAGGGACTTGTTATCCACTAACCATTGATCTGAGCCTTCCCAACATCATGATCAAAATCTTTTGGTTCATGGACTATGTAAATGCTGCTTCCCATGCATTTGGAACCAGTTCATATGGAATTCTGAGTCTCAGTTCATAAGTGGAATCAAGCCCTTTTAGTTGGGACATTTTACAAGACTATGGTTATAGCCTACATAACTAAGTGTATGGCTGGAGTCCAACTTGCATCAAGATGATTTTGCACTTTATTCATAAGCTTCATTAAGGGACATATTGCTGGATCTCCATTAGCTAACAGCTCTGTCCATGAATCCTTTTCAGTGCTTCACAGTGATGTTATGATTCTACAGGATTTAGTGACCGGCTGGAGCCTATTCTATACCAAGATAAGTCTGCACTTCACTCAAAAGCTATATCAAGGGACATATTTCTGGGTTTCCATTTGCCAACAACTTTGTTCATGAACTTTTTTCAGTGCTTCCTAGTGATGCTATGAGTGGAATGCCTGAGTGTGTATGCATGGAGCCTGTTTTAAGTGCTTGTCTAGACAACATTTATTTTTGTGTTTTTCCACTCGGTGTCAGAGTGGTATTTTTTACTTTTATTTTTGTAAAGTTTTACCTCTTGCAGCCTGTATCTTTGCTCCTCTCGTGTCCTTTGAGCATTCCAGAGTCCTTGTGTCTGTTTGTTTTTTTTGTCTACCTTTCAGCAGCCTTGCACCTCTGTGATATCCTGTAAATTCCTGTTTGCTATTTGTTTGCATCACTTGTCTCTGCAGTCTGCTTCAATGTCTCCCGGAGTATTTGCCTGTACCTCTGCCTGTCAAAGGGCCCTCGCCTTTGCTGTATGTGTGGGTATTCTGTGTTCTCCCCAGACAGTATCAATAGGTATCCTTCCTGTCCTAGATGCTTGTGTATCTTGACTATATTCTGTGTTCCCTGGGATTGTTCCTCATATATATTGTTACCCTTTGTGTTCTTGTAAGCTTGGCATCCCTCTGCTTCTGAGATATTCTTGCCTCCTTGTGAAGCCTGCATCCCAGTGCAGTAAGTGTTTCTTACTAGTAGTCTATATTTTGTCTGTTAGTAAAACCAGCACCCTAGAGCTGCACTATACTCCTGCCATTCCTGTATATCCTGTATTCCACATATATCAAACACAAGGCACGCACGTGGCCCTCGCACCAAGTTTTGCAGCTGGAATGTGGCAGAACTCTATTCTGCCACCTCCAGCTCTCATCCTCCACTCCCCACTGTTACCTTTAAACACAGAAGCCTTATGTGTTTACAAGGCACACGTTTGCTCTCAGTGGCTCCCAGATCTAACAGATTCCTGCACTATGCACTTTACAACAAGCATGACAGGGACAGATTGCCAGAATTTGAGAGAGAGATCCATCTCCCTACAAGGCTACACAGGGAGATACTAGAGCCAAATACAAGGGTAGTAGAGCTGCCTACACAGGGAGTTACTAGAGCCACCTACATAGGGAAGTACTAGAGCTGCCTACACAGGGAGATACTAGAGCCAAATACAAGGGTATTAGAGCTGCCTACACAGGGAGTTACTAGAGCCACCTACATAGGGAAGTACTAGAGTTGCCTACACAGGGAGGTGCTAGAGCCAGGCCAGGTAGGAGAGAGTGGAGGTTTGAGGAAGCTTTGGGGGGTTGGGTTGGGTGCCCCTAAACCCTGCACTCTGTACATAGCAAACCCCTAAATTCTGCACTCTGTAGTTTGACACACCAGCTGTATTTCATGCTTTCCAGGATCCTTGTCTCTGCTTCCCTGTAGAAAGTTTACTATACCTTACACCAATGCGCTCTCCGAGCACACTGCCATCCAGTATGCCTATGTCTCCACGGAGGGTCCACACAATCCTAATAATTAATTCATGACCCCATTCATGAAAACATACAGATTTTATTTGGTGCGCTGTAAAACACCCTGTCTTTTGGGTTTTTTTGTGTAATTTTTTTTTTGGTGTGATTTTTGTGTGTGTGTGTGTGTGTGTGTGTGTGTGTGTGTGTGTTTTTTTTTTTTTTTTTTAAGGGCTGAGAAAAGCAAACCCAATTAACATATATATTATATATTTTTATATGCAATACATATATAAACATATATTGCAATGAATGCAAATGTGAATGTGCAGTGTTAAAAAAAAAATGTAAATAAAATGAATAAAGGAATACATTTTAAAGTGCTTATGTGCAAATGTGAACATTCATGCATATGTAAACAGTGATCACATCACATATGTGAGAGCAAAAATTTTAACACCAGACCTCCTGTGTAGAGATGTACCGATTTGTTCGCCGGCGGACAGTTCCCGGCGAACTTCGCATGTTCGCGTTCGCCGCTGCGGGCGAACATATGCGACGTTTGGTCCGCCTCCTATACATCATCATTGAGGCAAACTTTGACCCTGTACCTCACAGTCAGCAGACACATTCCAGGCCAATCAGCATACCTCCCTCCCACACCCTCCCACCTCCTATAAATAAGCAAGGGCAGCATCCATCTTAGATCATTTCTGAAGCAATGTGTTAGTGAGAGCAGGGAAAGTGCTGCTGATGCTGCTGCTGCTGCTGCTGCTACTGTTAATAACTAGGGACAGTTAGTCAGTGTTCCCGGTCTTGTTAGTCAGTGTTCTTGGTACACTCCTGCTGTAAGGACAGCACCCCAAAAAGCCCTTCCTAGGGCTGGTATTTGAGGTTTTTTTTGGATATATATATATATATAAATATATATATATATATCTATTGTCCCCAAGAGCCCTTTTTAGGGCTGGTATTTGAGTATATATATATATATATATATATATATATATATATATATATATATATATATATATCTATTGTGCACTGCAGTTACCTGCCCGCTGTGTGTGAGAGGCCACAGACCCACCACAGACTGTACTGTGTGCACACCACACTCATTTCAGGTGGCACAGGCACAGTACCTTGCATTTAAAAAAATTTTTTTTTTTTCCTCTGTCATAATTGCAGTGAGTGCTGTGTCAGGTCCACAGAGTGTACTGTACCCACTGCAGTGCCCACCACTGATATATATACGGTGGCACAGCATCTTGTTGCAAATTGAAAAAAAAAATATTTTTTATTATTGCAGTTGCCTGGGCTGCCAGTGACTGTCAGGTCCACAGAGTGTACTGTGCCCACTGCAGTGCCACTGCGTGCCCACCCACCACTGATATATACGGTGGCACAGCAGCTTGCAAATTAAAATATATATATTTTTTTTATAATTGCAGTTGCCTGGGTGCCAGTGACTGTCAGGTCCACAGAGTGTACTGTACCCACTGCCCAACACTCCTATAGGGTGGTACAGCACCTTGCACTCATAGTACAACACATTAAAAAAAAAATGACAGGCAGAGGCAGGCCACCCCGCAAGGGCCGTCGTGGTCGTGGTGCTGTGATTTCCTTTGGCCCTAGAATAATGCCCAGTGTTCAGAGGCCACAGACCCTGAACTCAAAAAATTCTGAGGACATAGTTGACTGGCTTACACAGGACACCCAATCGTCTACAGCTTCCGCTGGGAACCTTAATGCACCATCCTCCTCCAGCTCAGCTTTGGGAACCTCTCAATTTACCACTCGCCCGCCCGCCGGCACCACCACCAACACTAGCACCACAGCCGCTTCACTTGATCTGTCAGAGGAGTTATTTACACATAAGTTGGAAGAAATAAGTGATGCGCAACCATTAGTGCCAGAGGATGTAGATAACGGGGATATGTCTCAGTCAGGCAGCATTATACACATGGACGTACATTGTGATGATGATGATGTTGTACCTGCTGCTGCTGCCTTTGCTGAGTTGTCAAGTGAAGCGGCTGATGATGACGATGTGTCTGTGGATGTCACCTGGGTGCCTGCTCGAAGAGCAGAAGAAGAGGGGGAAAGTTCAGATGGGGAGACAGAGAGGAGGAGGAGGAGACGAGTTGGAAGCAGGGGGAGGTCATCGCAAGGAGCTAGTGGCACAGTCAGACAGCATGTATCGGCACCCGGGGTCAGCCAGACAGCACGCCAATCAACGCAAGCTGTTGCCACCACCAGAATGCCGTCATTGCAAAGCTCAGCAGTGTGGCGTTTTTTTCGTGTGTCTGCCTCTGATATCAGCGATGCCATTTGTAACCTGTGCCAAAAGAAACTAAGTAATGGGAAGTCCAACACCCACCTAGGTACAACTGCTTTGCAAAGGCACATGATCTCACATCACAAACGCCTATGGGATCAACACATGAGTAAAAGCAGCACACAAACTGAAAGCCACCATCCTCCTCCTGGCCCAGCATCTTCAGCCACGTCAACCACTGCTGTCCTCCTTGCCCCCTATCAACAACCCGCCCCTCCGCCTCTCACCTTCAGCAGTTCCTGCTCACCTGCCCACAGTCAGGTGTCTGTCAAGGAAATGTTTGAGCGTAAGAAGCCAATCTCACAGAGTCACCCCCTTGCCCGGCGTCTGACAGCTGGCTTGTCGGAACTCTTAGCCCGCCAGCTTTTACCATACAAGCTGGTGGAGTCTGAGGCCTTCAAAAAATTTGTCGCTATTGGGACACTGCAGTGGAAGGTACCCGGCCGAAATTATTTTTCACAAAAGGCAATCCCCAACCTGTACTCTATTGTGGAAAAGGAAGTCATGTCATGTCTGGCACACAGTGTTGGGGCAAGGGTCCATCTGACCACTGATAGCTGGTCTGCAAAGCACGGTCAGGGCAGGTATATCACTTACACTGCGCATTGGGTAAACCTGCTGGCGGCTGCCAAGCATGGAATGCGTGGCTCTGCTGCAGAGGAGTTGGTGACACCGCCACGAATTGCAGGCAGGCCTGCTGCCACCTCCTCTACTCCTCCTACTCCATCCTCTTTGCTAACCTCCTCGGCTTAGTCCTCTTCTGCTGTTGCGTCTTGCTCCACACCAACTGCACCCCCCCAGCTCCCCAGGGGCTATTCCACATGCCGGATACGACAGTGTCACGCTGTCTTGGGGTTGACTTGCCTGAAAGCAGAGAGTCACACCGGACCAGCACTACTGTCCGCCCTGTACGCACAGGTGGATCAGTGGCTTACCCCGCACCAACTGGAGATCGGCAAAGTGGTGTGTGACAACGGAAGCAATTTGTTGGCGGCATTGAATTTGGGCAAGTTGACACATGTGCCGTGCATGGCACATGTGTTGAATCTGATTGTAAAACGCTTTATGCAGAAGTACCCAGGCTTACAGGACGTCCTCAAGCAGGCCAGGAAGGTGTGTGGCCATTTCAGGCGTTCCTACAGGGCCATGGCGCACTTTTCAGATATTCAGCGGCGAAACAACATGCCTGTGAGGCGCTTGATTTGCAATAGCCCGACACGTTGGAATTCAACGCTGCTAATGTTCGACCGCCTGCTCCAACAAGAAAAAGCGGTCAACAAGTATTTGTATGACCGGGGTGCTAGGACAGCCTCTGCGGAGCTGGGTATTTTTTTGCCACGTTACTGGACGCTCATGCGCAATGCCTGTAGGCTCATGTGTCCTTTTGAGGAGGTGACAAACCTAGTCCGTCGCACCGAAGGCACCATCAGCGACATCATCCCATATGTTTTCTTCCTGGAGCGTGCCCTGCGAAGAGTGCTGGATCAGGCCGTAGATGAGCATGAAGAGGAAGAGTTGTGGTCACCATCACCACCACCAGAAAGAGCCTTGCCATCGCTTGCTGGACCTGCGGCGACACTGGAAGAGGAGTCTGAGGAAGAGGAGTCAGAGGAGGAATGTGGCTTTGAGGAGGAGGAACACCAACCACAGCAGGCATCCCAGGGTGCTCGTTGTCACCTATCTGGTACCTGTGGTGTTGTACGTGGCTGGGGGGAAGAACACACCTTCAATGACATCAGTGAGGATGAGGAATTGGACATGAGTAGCTCAGCATCCAACCTTGTGCAAATGGGGTCTTTCATGCTGTCATGCCTGTTGAGGGACCCTCGTATAAAAAGGCTGAAGGAGAACGACCTGTACTGGGTGGCCACGCTACTAGACCCCCGGTATAAGCAGAAAGTCTCTGATATGTTACCGAATTACCGGCAGTCGCAAAGGATGCAGCAGCTACAAAATAAGTTGAAAAGTATGCTTTACACAGCATATAAGGGTGATGTCACAGCACAACGGGAATCCAACAGGGGAAGAGGTGAAAGTAATCCTCCTCCTACCACCACAACCACGCCGGCAAGGACAGGACGCTTTACAGACGTCTTGTTGATGGAGGACATGCGGAGCTTTTTTAGTCCTACGCATCGCCACAGCCCTTCGGGGTCCACCCTCAGAGAACGACTCGACCGACAGGTAGCAGACTACCTTGACTACTGGGTGTGCAGGCTTGACCTGTGGCCTGAGCTATCCCAATTTGCCATTGAACTTCTGGCCTGCCCCGCTTCAAGTGTCCTGTCAGAAAGGACCTTCAGTGCTGCAGGAGGTATTGTCACTGAGAAGAGAAGTCGCCAAGGTCAAAAAAGTCTAGATTACCTCACCTTTATTAAGATGAATGAGGCATGGATCCCGAAGGGACTGACAGTGGGGGATGCATTTGACTAAAAAAGGCCTGATGAGATGCCTTGGGCTAAAAATGGTCCACACGCTGCTGTATTTAATCTCTGCATGCCGGATGACTTACGTGATGTCTCCGCCACCAACTACGGTTCAATCCGCAATGTTTTAGTGCACTTTCTGCCTTGAAAACCTCAATTTTTCCGGCCGCTGCTACAGCAGCGGCTGCAACAATACCTGGTTTTTCATGCATGCGGCTGCAACAATACCTGATTTTTCATGCATGTGTACATGCCTAATTTTTATGGCCTCTGGTGCTACACTGTGGCTGCAAAAAAACAAAAAAAAAGGCACATACATGTGTCAATTCCCCTTCGTGATCGTTACCTTGTTGTGGTGAAGGGGCTTGCGTATCACAATGAAGCGATCACCTCTAGGAGTGTGTTGGCACACCCCAGATGATAAGGTCGTTGCTTCATTGTGAACAGACCAAAAGCGATCCGCATGATAATTTTTCATAGAAAAAACATTAATTTTCTTTAATTTAAAAAAAAGAGGACAGCCTCTGCGGAGCTGGGTATTTTTTGGCCGCATTACTGAATGCTCATGCACAATGGCTGTAGACTCATGCGTCCTTTTGCGGAGATGACAAACCTGGTCAGTCGAACCCAAGGCAACATCATCGTCCTCATCCCATATGCGTTTTTTCTGGAGCGTGCCCTGCGAAGAGTGCTGGATCAGGCCGTAGATGAGCATGAAAAGGAAGAATTGTGGTCCCCATCACCACCAGAAGCAGCCTTGTCGTTGTCGATTGCTGGACCTGTGGCAACGCAGAGAGAGGAGTCTGAAGAAGAGAAGTCAGAGGAGGAAGGTGGCTTTGAGGAGGTGGAAGACCAACCACAGCAGGCGTCCTAGGGGGCTTGTTGCCACCTTTCGGGGACCCTTGGTGTTGTACGTGGCTGGCTGGGTGGAGGAAGAGACCTTCAATGATGTCAGTGAGGACAAGGAACGGGACATGGCTAGCTTGGTATCCAACCTTGTGCAAATGGGGAGTTTGCGGTTGTGCAAATGGACGGACTGACTGACTGTTAAACGGGGAGTTTGGTCTGTCAGAGTTTGGTCTGTCACTGAAGCGGGCGTAACCCTTACACTACTTGATCGATACAACATCATACCTGATCGTATTCACACACTGGATGTTTTAAAGCACGTTATTCCAAACAATTTAGGAATGTTAGGTGATTTATGCCCTTTATGGATTAAAACCCGACTCTGCGTCAACTACATAATTTTCCATGGGAGTTTTGCCATGGATCCCCCTCCGGCATGCCACAGTCCAGGTGTTAGTCCCCTTGAAACAACTTTTCCATCACTATTGTGGCCAGAAAGAGTCCCTGTGGGTTTTAAAATTCGCCTGCCTATTGAAGTCTATGGCGGTTCGCCCGGTTCGCGAACATTTGCCGATGTTCACCGTTCGCGAACAGCAAATTTTAGGTTCGCAACATCACTACTCCTGTGTACCCCTAAACTGCTACCCTGTAAATGTATTTAAACCATTGCCTATGAACAATTGAATATACTGTAGTTTGTCGTCAATCTACGGCATGTACAGTTTTAACCACTTGACCTCAGGAAGATTTATCCCCTTAATAATCAGGGCATTTACTGCGTTACTTTAACTGACAATTGTGCAGTCATGCAATGCTGTACTAAAATAAAATGTATGTCATTTTTTTCCCACAAATAAAGCTTTCTTTTGGTGGTATTTGATCATCACTGCATTTTTTATTTTTCGCGCTATAAACAAAAATAGACCGACAATTTTGGAAAAAAAAAAAACAATATATTTTCTTTCCTTAAATGTTCTTTATTGAAAGGATTTTGTAATAAACAAACAACAAAAGAATTACATGTGTTGTCTGGTCAGATGTGCCAACTGGAGCTACAATAAGTATCAACATATACAATGTATGTGTAACAGAGAAAAAGATCTTTAGACAATTTGGTTCTTATGGTGGTAGTTATCACTGGAGACGGGTGGCAGGAGCGCTTCAGGTGGGGGTGCCAGAGGGGGACGGAGGGGGGGGAGCAGGGAAGGGGTAGGGCAGGGGGGCAGGAGGGGGGTAGGGAACCAGCATAATAACTAAACAAGGCTTTTAAAAAAAAAAAAAAAACATTTTGACAATACATCCGGGGTGAAATAACCATGAGGACCAGTTATAGAGAAGTTCTTATTTGCCACTATTCTTCCCATCTAACACTAGAGGTTAAGGTCTGCCAGTGTGGACGTTAGAGAAGGGGGGTCTGTGGTTTTCCAATGTTTGGCAATGTTCAACTTTGCTGCGAGTAGTAGGTGTAGAGTTACTACCCGTGATCTAGGTGAGAAATTTTCTACCTAGGTATAGTAAGGCAAGCTCTGGAGAAGGTGTGGCAGGGGTGTGTGATAAAGAGGAGATCAGGGAGAAGATCTGTTTCCAGTAGGAGCTGAGGTATCTGCAGAACCAGAGGGTGTGTGCTAAGGTGCCAGTGCTACCACAAGCTCTCCAGCAGATTGAGGTGGATGTTGGGTAGATTTTTGCTAGTCTGTGTGGTATTAAGTACCACCTATGTATAGTTTCCAGTGGTTAGAGCATTGAGATGCTTGGTGGGTGAGTTGGAAGGCTTTCTGCCACATAGTGGGAGTTGGCTTGATATTTAATTCTGTTTTCCATTTTTGAATGGTGGTAATATGGGAGAAGGGTCTTTGATCATTAAGAGCATTGTACAAAGTGGAGATACCGTGCTTTGGGTATGTGGAATGAGCATAGAATGTGTGGAGAGGATCAGAGATCGAGATTACAAAAGGAAGTTTGGAGGACTGGAAGAAGTGGTGCAGTCTCATGTAGGTGAAATGTTCGGACTCTGGGAGGCTGAATTCATTTTGGGGTACCGAAGGGTTTCAGTGATTGTTGGGATGTGATGTCTAGTACGGATCTAATTCTGGAGGTGTGTCAGCGTTGGAGTTTAAGATTAGGGATCAGGTTCTCTAGTGCTCTGAGTGGAACAGGATGATTGTGTAGGGGTAGGTTTGGCGGCGACTTACTCACATATTGAGCCCAGGCAAGAAGTGATGCTCTAATAGCTGGAGGAGAGGGTGTTGTAGGTGGTGGGTAGCCTGCAGGGAGGAGAAAGAGAAAGTCAAGTGGTTTGCTGGCCGCAATATATGATGCTTCTATATTTGACCACAATTTGTCTGGGGAAGGGTGCCACCAATAGTATAATTGGTCAAGGATAGTTGCATAATAGTAGGCTCATATATCGGGGAGCCCGACTCCACCTTGCTTGTAATGCCTCACTAATATGTGTTGGGCACATCTTGAGGGTTTTTCATCTCAAATGAATTTTGTGATCTGCCTATGGATGAAAGAGAAGAAGGATTAGGGGATTGGCATTACTATGGTTTGGAAAAGGTATAGAAGTTTGGGTAGGAACAGCATCTTGAAGAATGCTATTTTTCCAATTTTAATTGTTTAAGTACGTGGGGAAGTTGTGTTTGAAACGCTTTGTAATTTAGGTCATAAAAAAGTTGGGGAAATAGGGAATAGATTGCTTAGCGAGACTGGCTTTCAGTAGAGCTTCTTGTTTGTCGGGGAGATTCAGAGGGAGGATTACGGACTTATTGGAGTTCAGTTTGTAGAGAGATGCTATTCCAAATTCATGTAGGATTTTTTGAATTGCCGGCAAGGAACGGGTGGGTTCAGAAACCTGGAGAATGAAGTCGTCTGCAAAGAGACTGGTCTTATCAGTGTCGTTGCAAGGAACTCCAGAGATACGGGGGTTGTTTCTGAATTTTGGGGTTAAGGGTTCCATCAACAGGGCAAAGATAATGGGGGACAGCGGGCAACCTTGACGGGTGCCATTAGAGATCCCAAAGGGTTTAGATAGGGAGCAATCTCACAACACTCTTGCTGATGGTTGGGAGTATAGGGAAAGTTTTGCTGATTGAAACCAACCAGTAATGCCAAATTTGGAGAGGACTGCCCTCCTAAATCCCCAATGTACCCTATCAAATGCCTTCTCTGCATCCAAGGATAGGATCAGAGAAGGCATTTGTGTTTGAGTGGCTCGGTGAATTAGGTCTAGGACTCCCTGCGTCACATCACGGGCCTGCCTATCTGGTATGAACCCGACTTGGTCTGAGTGGATTAAGGTCGTGAGAAGGGTCATCAGTCTGGATGCCACCAATTTGGCAAACAATATAATGTCGGTATTAAGGAGAGATATGGGTCTATAGTTTGTTGCTACAGGAGGGTTCTTATCTGGTTTAGGGATGGTTACAACAATCGAACTTAACACATCCAATGGGAAAGCACCAGAAGAGGCCACTAAATTGAAGAGATTGGTGAGGCAGGGGGAGAGAATAGTTACAAATTGTTTGAAATATTCATTGACAAAGCCGTCTTTGCCTGGAGTTTTGTTGCGGGGGAGAGATTTAATTGCCCTTAGAGTTTCTTCAGTTGTGAAGGGCTGGGATAGTTGTTGAAGTTGGTCTTGAGTGATGGACGGTAGCTTGACTGAAGATAAAAATTGTTGAATGAGAGTTTCTGTTGGTTGGGGAGTGATTGAATCTGATGTTAAATTGTAGAGGATTGAGTAGTAATCGCTGAAGGCATCAGCTATGTCTTGGGGGTTGGTCAGTAAGCGGTTGGTAGTAGGGTGGTATAGGGATGTAATTTTACTTTTGGTTCTTTGGGCTTTAACTTGCCGGGCGAGTAAGGCCGTAGCCTTGTTGCCCAAGGCGTAAAAATTGGCTTTGCTAATTTTAAGGTTTGCTTCGAATTTATAGAACAAAATTGAACAGAGTTTTTGTCTCCAGGCGAGAAGTTCCATAGCTTTGTCATAGGAGGGGGATTGTTTATTATTTTCTAGGTGGTCAATTTGAGATTGGATCTCTTCAATTTCGCTTTCAATTTTTTTTACTAGTAATGGAGGTGATCAGCGACTTATAGCAGGACTGTGAAATTGTGGCGGAAAATCTGACTTTGACACTTTGCGGGAACCAGTGACATTAATACAGTGATCAGTGCTAAAATTATGCACTTTCACTGCACTCATGACAATGGCTGAGAAGGGGGTAAACATCTAGGGTGATCCAAGGGTAACTGTGTGCCTAGCCAGTATTTTTGTGTACTGTATGTGCTGCATTAAATCCATCCCTTCCCCCATGTCAAAATGGAGATCTGCCTTGTTTACATAGGCAGATCCCCGTTCTATGTTGTTTGCCAACAAATGGCGGGTGCCAGTGGACATACAGTGCCCGACACCCGCATATAGCCTTTGCTCTGAAGAATCACATGTAGCAGCCTCCAAGGTACATGCTAGAAGAGAGAAGAGTTTGTGGGTCTTTCTGCTTACCAGGAAGATTGCCAGGCAAATTTATAGTGCTCTCTGCCTACCAGTGAGCAGGATCGATAGATAGGGTCTGCTCATGGTGCTTAGTTGCAGCTCAGCTTGTCTGAATGTTTCACAGTGGTCCAATAGGGAGGCATATTGTGGGAGGAAACATGACAAGTGAGGGCACAGGCATTGTTACAGCCCTGGCTATTGGCAGAGAAAAGTGTCTCGTTGCATACTGGGTGACTGTATAAATGCCAAGGGCACATGTGCTCGGGGTCTTTGGCTGGAGAGCGGGGTCCCGGAGGGAGGGGGAGGCTGCTCCTCCTCTGTAGAAGCTGCTATGCGGCCTTGGGTAGTGGACCTGAGGGCCTACAAGTCAGATAGGAGCTGAACCCAGATGTTCTGCAGAGCTGACTGGAAGGGAGACACTGCAAAGGATCTGAATCTGACTAAATAAAGTACAGATCTGTGTCAGGGGGCCTGTTCTGTGAGGGCCACCCCTTCAAATAGAAGAGACATTGGACTGGTGTCAGTCAGGGGAATGCTAGAGAGTGTCCTGAAGATAAAGTAGTTGCATCATGTCTGCTGCTAGAATGAGCAAGAAGACTTAATTCTTCCATACAAGTGGTAGTATGGTCAAAGCAGTGTGTCTGCTTCCACAACTAATCGGGTGAGGCCAAGTAAGAGTTGTCCTTATCTACTGTGAAGTTGGGAGTATCCCACTATTCCCTTCTCCCATCCAAATTCCACAATAAATATAAAAACCATATACCTGGGGCTGTTTATTGAGTAACGAGTAAATGGGTGTAGGGAGGGATATGTGAAAAAAAATAAACCGCAGCTGTCTGCAGGTAATCAGAGGAAGGCTTAAGCAATCAACACACAGCTAGCCCTACAGGGACAACGCTACGTTTGGGGGCTCGTCTGGGATTTTCCCCTGAGTTATGGCAGTGGTTGCTACCGGCAACTACCAGATAGATACCCAAGAAACATCATGTCTTCCTATGTATGTAAAGTGCTGGAGTACCAGCAAAGAAAGAATGCGTTGTACTGTGGAAGAAAGTAATGTCTGCTTCACAGTGATCAGTGCAAGTGTGCTTTCGAGTTACGGTCAAGAAAGCAGTAACCTAGGACGCAGGGCTTGGCGAGTCAGGGGTTGTGTCAGTACATGTGCTGTAGATGAAAATGTCTACTGTGCAATCTGCAGATTCGCACAACCATCTGCCAAACCAGAGAGACCCACATTTCAGAGGTGCAATGCACACAAGTTGTGAGGGCCAGGCAGCAGCCACAGGGTGCATTGGTTGCAGTTGCAGCAACAGGAGGCCCAGCTCTTAAAGAGGCAGAGGGGCTTTAATGGATCCAGAAGCTGAGGCCCTCCAGTTCGTCCAGTGGGGAGGAGGCAGGGATCATTGATGTAAGGTCACCCAGTTTTGAGTGGCAATTCGAATCCCTGGAAGAGGGAATCGGTGAATGGGGATCTGATGTGGAGACTGAGTTGGACAGGGAAACTGAGGGAAGAAGTCCTCCAAGTTCCAGTTCACTTATTGAAGAAACAGAGGCAGCAGCTGCTTGCATGAAGTGTGTGCGGAATCTTTGGTTCTGTGAGGCCTATGCCACAAGGGTCCCAGACAACAGGTCCAAGCACAGAACGACGCTTATTCCAAACTAATCTCTAATCTCTAAAGTGCAGACCTGTATGCCCCACCTGGGAGAGGAGACAGGCAAAAATGTCCCAGGTCCTTTTGTTTCCAAAGGCTCAATCAGATGAAGGTGGGCATGGAATACATATACGATTATCCATATGCTCCACAGGAGATAATGGAGGAAATTGAAAGCAAGAGGGAGGCTTGGTGTGAAGAAGCTGTCTGGGACTTTCCCTATGTCCCTAAGCCACATCAAAATCTGTCCAGGCCTCAGCTGTGGGAAACTTTCCTATCCATAAAAGAAAACTGGAATATGGGGTGGTAGATATATATTGATCGAGTGGAAGTCAACCTTCCAAACAAGAAAGGCCAAGCTTGGGCCTTCAGCATTTTGAGTCCTGAAGGCAAGATGATTTTTATACCTCATCCTGACCATTACTACTGAGGTACACCAAGTTCTTGGTCTGTTTAAAGGGCTGCATAGTACAAAGGGGCTGTTGAGCATTACCACCATTGAAATGTTGCTATTGGGGCTAAAAGCCCTTTTCCCAAATCCCCCTTCCCTTCTATCCTCACAAATGAAGGAGGGGATCATTGAAACTCCCATTGTTTCATCACCTAGGAGAAAATAGCTCCTGCCATAGAGGACTTCTCCTTTTAAAGCCAGGGGCTTCTACCTGGAGGGGGCAAACCCCTAGTTCACAGAGACACTTTGTGAAGATCCTTTGGGCCATGGGCCTTTACCATTGCTAAGGCAATATTTCCTTAAGGACACTGTGGGAAGAAACTCCATTTAAGGACACTATGCGAAGATATACCATTTACGGACACTTTGCGAAGATCTTTCGTTAAGGACACTTTGCGAAGATACTTCATTAAGGACACTTTGTGAAGATTCCTTTGGGCCAATGGGCCAGTGTTATGTTGAAGAAAAATGTGTGTGAGTTGCTACCTTTTGAGAAAAAAATGGGGTAGTGTCTCATTGTCTCTTCAGAAAAAGGGGTGCCAGAGAGAAAGGGCCCCTTGAAGAATTCTTACAGACACTCACAAAAAGACCCGCTATTGCTAAGACTCCAGCAATGACAGCATGCTGCCAGGAGAAGATGTGTTGCCTCGGTGCTGCAGAGTTAAGGACACTGCAAGCACCATTCGCATAGACTCCACACCTCTTCATCTTAACTTGTGGGTCTGGCTAGAATAGGAAAGATTCAGTACCTTGGTAATTGAGAAGGACTTTGCCTATTGCTAGTCATGTGGTTCCTGAGTGGAACAAATATAGAATATGCTTAGTCAGTCACAATGGTTGGTTGTTCTGTTTGTCTATTACAGGAACATAATAGGAGGACAAGTCAAGTGTTGTCCTTAGGGGGCTGGATGCATCAGCTGTCTCTACATGAATGCTAGGGATAGAGATTATTCAGGTGAGAAGGTCGCCTCTGTGGAGAGGACAGTCTGACTGTAAGTAGAATGGAATGTAAATTTGCTAGATGCTTGTGTTTTCTTCCCAGGTTTTCAAGGAGTCTCCATGCCCCTGGGGAGGTTGTCCATGGCCTATTTCTGTATATGTGTACAAATGGTATTTGTAGTATAGTGAGTAAGGGTGTTTAACCATTTTCCCTGTCAAGCAGTTTTTGTTTGGCGAGGGGTGCACCAAATTAGTGCACTTGGCGTATACTCTCTTTGAAACTTGTACATTTCTTGTACAGCAGGTGTCTATATTCTTCCACGTAAATTATTGTGCTTACCAGCCACATATGGGGTATGACCCATGGCCTTGTACATATGTTACTTCCCATTTCCAAGTTTGTGGGATACTCCTTGAAGATTTTTGTACAGGTATTTTTGTAGAGGCAGATGCCCAGAGCCAATGAGGACATGGCTTGGTTTGGCAGGGAGTGGATGTAACAACCTCCTTGGTACATGCTAAAAGAAAGTTTAGTTTTTGGGTCTTTCTACTTACCAGGAATATTGCCAGGTAGATTTATAGTGCTTTCTGCCTACCAGGGAGCAGGATAGATTGATAGGGTCTGCTCATGGTGCTCAGGTGCAGCTTGTCTGAATGTTTTACGCTGGTCCAATAGGGAGGCATAATGGGCAGTGGGAGGAAACTTGACAACTGAGGACACAGGCATTGTTACAGCGCTGGCTATTGGCAGAGGAAAGTGCCTCGTTGCATGCTGGGTGACTGTATAAATGCCATGGGCACATGTGCTCAGGGCCTACGGCTGGAGAGCAGGGTCCCGGAGAGAGGAGGTGGCTGCTCCTCCACTGTAGAAGCTGCTATGCACCCTTGGGTAGGCGACCTGAGGGCTTTAAAGTCAGATAGAACCTAGATGTCCTGCAGAGCTGACTGGAACGGAGACACTGGAAAGGATCTGAATCTGCTTAAAGTGAGTACAGATCTGCAAGTAATCAGAGGGAGGTCTAAGAAGTCAACACACAGCAAGCCCTACAGGGACAGTACTATACAAATCCTAAACGGCCCACCGGCTGCGCGCGCTTGTCCCCTGCGGGTAAAAGTGCAGGATCACATATGTATACGTGATCCAGTGCAGAACTGCCACCCTGAAGCAGTAAAACTTTGGTTAAAGCGTGACATGTTGGGTATCTTTCCTGAAAATTTGCATTTGATATACTGCTGTGCAAATATCATGCAGTGTGAAAATTGCAACAACCATTTTATTCTCCAGGGCCTCAGATTAAAAAAAAAAATACATATAGTCTTATCTAATATATAAAGTGCAAGTGTCTCTGCGTCCAGTCCCTGTGTCCGTGGGATTGCGCTACTGTGCATGTGCCCCACGGACAGCCGTTGGGACTTGGAGCGCAGAGACTTTGGGCGGCCCGTGTCCTGTCGGATAATGCCTCCCGTCGAAAAATGCATCCCAGTGACGTCACTCCAGCTGACTGGTCTGTCCGATCAGCTGGTCTGGCGGTGACGACACTGACATGCGCAGTTTGTCGGATGCATTATCCGACGGTAGATAGAGAGCGGAGGAGGGGAGAGATTCTATTGTCAGATTCTGCCTCGCTCACTGCATATCTATCGGGACAGATCGGATTACAGTACAGAGAATTCTTATGTGAGAAATGGCGGGAATATTGTCTGATAGAGAACACAAACTCAGCTCTTATCGGGGCACATTGAAGGGGACTCTGACCACATTATTAAAGGGAACTTTGACCACACTATTAAAAGGGGACTCTGACCACACTATTAAAGGGGACTCTGACCACACTATTAAAAGGGGACTCTGACCACACTATTAAAAGGGGACTCTGACCACACTATTAAAGGTGACTCTGACCACACTATTAAAAGTGAATCTGACCACACTATTAAAGGGGACTCTGACCACAATATTAAAGGGGACTCTGACCGCAATATTAAAGGGGACTTTGACAACATTATTAAAGGGGCACTCTGACCACAATATTAAAGGGGACTCTGACTGCAATATTAAAGGGGCACTCTGACCACAATATTAACCACTTGCCGACCGACGTCGCTAGCCTGTAAGGGTTTTGGGAGCAAGTGCACGCCGCCGGAGGCGCGCTCCCGCACAGTCACAGACCCCCCGTGCGTGTGCCCGGCGGACCCCATGTCTGCCTGGCACTCGCGATCTTCCGTTACACCAGACGAAAGGCAGGCGGCTAATGTGAACACAGCCGCCTGTCATTCTTCCCTGTGTAAGAATGGTGATCAAACGGTTCTACTATGTAGGACCGTTGATCACTGTTCTTACACATGTAGCCACAGCCAATCACAGTTAGAAACATGCCCCTAGGGACACACTTAACCCCTCCCTCTCCAATAAAGTTAACCCCTTCACTGCCAGTGTCATTTTTACAGTAACAGTGCATATGTATAGCACTGATTACTGTAGTAATGTCACTGGTAACCCCAAAAGTGTCAAAAATGTCAGTCAAGGGTCCGATCTGTCCGCCGCAATGTCACAGTCCCGCAAAAAAAAATTTCAGATCGCCGCCATTACTCGTTAAAAAAAAAAAATGACAAAAATCATTCCCTTTGTTAGTAAACGCAATAACTTTTGTGCAAACCAATTAAAATTTTTGCGATTTTTTTATTTTTTTTTTACCAAACATATGGTAAAAAAAAAAAAATTGGCCTAAAATGTTAAAACATTTTGATTTTTACATTTTTTTGGGGGGGAAATTTCATATAAAAAAATTTGAAAAATATTGTTATTTTTGCAAAATTGTCGCTCTTTTTTTGTTTATAGCGCATGATCAAAAAATCGCACAGGTGATCAAATACCACCAAACGAAAGCTCTGTTTGTGGGAAAAAAGGACGTCAAATTCGTTTAGGTACAGCGTCGCACGACCGCGCAATTGTCCGTTAAAGTCACGAAGTGCCGAATCGCAAAATACCCCCTGGTCAGGAAGGGGGTAAAATCTTCCAGGGCTTAAGTGGTTAAAGGGGCACTCTGACCACAATATTAAAGGGGAACTTTGACCGGGACACATAAAGGGGCACTCTGACAGGGACACACTGGATGTAAAGGAGGACTCTGATGGGGACACTGGATGTAAAGGAGCACTCTGATGGGGACACGGATGTAAAGGAGGGGCTTTGACAGGGGCACACTGGATGTAATATATATATATATATATATATATATATATATATATATATATATATATATATATATATATATATATTGTGACAGGAAGTCAGGTAAATCTGTGGATGTAGTCACAGACAGGAGATACATTTCCACCTGGTTTAGAAAATTCACCAATTACTATAGGGTGTTGGCTGAAAAGGTAGCCAGGACGGCTTAAGGAAGTTGAAAGGCCTTCAGCTTTTCGGAATGAGGAAGTTAAGGCCTCTATAATTTGTCCAAAGGAAGTCTAAGGATTGCTGCCTCCTGACGCCGTGTGGGTAGAGGAGGACAGTCAGATGTGTGCCTCCCGACGCTGAGTGAGCATGGGAGAAGAATTGCTGCCTCCTGATGCTGTGTGGGCATGGGGAGAGGAGGACAGTCAGATGTGTGCCCCCTGAAGGCTGTGTGAGCATGGGGAAGACCTCCTGAAGCGATGTGCGCTGAGGAGGGTAATAAGTGTGAAGACTACTCGAGGTGAGGTCTTGGATCGTTTCTATGTGAAAAGAAACCAATGGACATTTCCTGTGTGAAGGGGAAATTAATTAAGACTGAAGACTACTCAAGGTGAGGTCTTGGACTATTTCTATGTGGAAAGAAATAAATGCACTGTTTGCTATGTGAAGAGACAAGCAAAGGAATGGTTGCTATATGAAGAGTGTGAAGAGACAAACAAAGGGATGTTTTCAATGTGAAGAGGAACAGGGACATGTTCAATGTGAAGAGAAAATAAATGGACTATTGAGTGTCTGCTGTAGGATCAGCAAAGTTTGCCCAACAGTAGGTTGGAGACAGACTCCGTAGGTAGGTTCCTGTATGTGAGAAGGTAGCCGCCCACAGTGGCAAGGATTTATTTTGTGTTTTATTTTGATGTTTTTGAGGCTTGCACTTGTGTGAAGTAAATTGCAAGAATAAACCAAACTGTTGTTTGCAACCACTTCTCGGCTATCTCCCTGTGTAAACGCACCCCCCCCCCCCCCAAGGGGTCATCCATACCCGCCACCGAGCTAATCTCCCACAATATGTATATATAATTTTTTTTTCAGTTGAATGCAGGTTTAGGTATTGCCAAACAAGAGTCATGGGTACTACCCTAGGGAACATGTACCAAATCAAAACATTTTTAAAAATTCTATTTGGCAGAGAGCACTGATTTATAATGATGTTTAACCACTTTACGTCTGCTCACAGTAATACTACTGTGGCAGAGTGTCTCGTTATCGTCTGACGACGTAGTATTAACGTCGTCAGACACTCCCCCTTCTGGGCGGCGCTTACGCGCCGCCAGAGGCTCGCTCCCGATGTTTTCATTCACAGCGGGAGTCGGGCCAGGGGAGGAGCAGCGGCGATCGCTGCTGCTCTGCCCCGATCGCCGGGGATCTAGTGTGGAGATCCGCCCGCCTGTGTAAACACAAGCGGACGGATCTCCATAGTGACAGGGAGTGACAGATCGGACTGTTCAGCATAGCTGGACATCCGATCTGTCCATGACTCACTCAGTCACCTCCCCCCCTACACGTCAGTAAGCACCAGGCATACATTAACCCCTCCCTCTCCAATAAAATTAACCCCTTCCCTGCCAGTGTCATTTTTACAGTAACAGTGCATATATATAGCACTGATTACTGCAGTAATGTCACTGGTACCCCCAAAAGTGTCAAAAATGTCAGTCAAGGGTCCGATCTGTCCGCCGCAATGTCGCAGTCCCACAAAAAAAATCGCAGATCGCCGCCATTACGCGTTAAAAAAAAAAACACCAAAAGTGACAGAAATCTTTCCCTTTGTTAGTAAACGCAATAACTTTTGCGCAAACCAATCAAAATACGCTTATTGCGATTTTTTTTTACCAAACATAGGCAGCAGAAAACAAATTGGCCAAAAATTTTTTAAAAAATTGTTTTTTACATCTTTTTTGGGGGGAATTTCATATAAAAAAATGTTAAAAATATTGTTATTTTTTCAAAATAAACGCTCTTTTTTTGTTTATAGCGCAAAAAGTAAAAATCGCACAGGTGATCAAATGCCACCAAAAGAAAGCTCTGTTTGTGGGAAAAAAGGACGTAAATTTCGTTTGGGTACGGCGTCGCACGACCGCGCAATTGTCAGTTGAAGTCTCACAGCGCCGAATCGCAAAAAGTGGCCTGGACGGAAGACAGCAAAATCCTCCGGTGGTAAAGTGGTTAAAGTGAAAAAACATACCTGGGGGTGTCCTCAACCTGCCTATGAATTGGTAAATCTGTATGATGCATACAAATTGCTACAGAAAATCTGATTTACAAAGAAAAAACAAATGCCGCTAAAAGGGGTTGTAAGTTCAGAAGGTTTTTTTTTTATCTCAATGCATTCTATGCATTAATCTAAAAAGCCTTCTGTGTGCAGCAGCACACCTCACCCCCCCCCCCCCAACACTTGCCTGAAGTCCTTTTCTGTCCAGAGATGTCCACAAGTGTCTCATCCATCTGATATTCTCCCTCCTTATTGGCTGAGACACAGCAGTGGCCAATCAACAGTCAGCTAGCCAATCAGGGAAGAGGAGGCGGGCCCGGGCCAGGGCTCCATGTCTGAATGGATACAGGGAGCTAGGACTCGGCTCGGGTGCCCCCATAGGAAGTTGCTTGCTGTGGGGGCACTTAACAGACTTTACAATCACTTTAAGGCTCAGTTCCCATTGGGGCAACTTGTCAGGCAACTTAGCTGTCTGACAAGTCACTCTCCATTCAGTGCAATGGAACTGTTGTAATTCGGAGCAACTCAAGTCGGCCTGAATTAGAAAAAAGGTTCCTGCACTACTTTGGGGGCAACTTGCATTGACTTCTGTTAGAGAAGTTGTTTACAAGCCCCACTGAAGTCGTGCTGCATGGGGTGGCTTCAGAGTCAGGCGACTTTGAAGCCGCCCCAGTGTGAACAGAGCCTAAAGTGCTGATAAATACTCTTTTACTTTGTAACCAAACAGCCAGGGATTTCTTTAATCTATAACAGATCTTAATTCTAGATATAAAGTTCTAGTATACAGTAGATGTTAATTGGAAAAAAAAATGGAGTTGGGGAGAAGGACCTCCTCCCTGCAACCCCGGTTGGGTGGTTGTGGAGGTCTTCAGGTGAGGGAATCTGGAAGTATATAGTACCCATTCACAAAAAAAGTGAAAAGTAAAAAAGCACATTTTTTGAGAAGTTCTTTAATTTAAAAAAAGTCAAATGATGTAAATTTATCGTTAATCACATATACCATCAATGCAGTCCCACATCAATGACAATGAACAATTCCTGCTAAAAAAAAAATTACAGGCATAATCTGATCCCAACGTCTGCAAATGACAGCTCTGGTAGATGACAGTGTAAATGAAGAGGTGGGGTCTCCCGGGTGAAGTCACTGACCAACCATGGCAAGGTACCCCCCCCCCCATGTTGTTGGTATGGTTCACAAGTGTCCGGGCAGCGACACGGCAACGATCCTTACGGCCATCGAACACAGTAAGACTTCCCTCTTGGCGCGCATCGATCATTTGGCCGAGGAATGCAATTTCATCCGGGCTGATCTGGACAAGATACTTGGCAGGCTGTCTGAGACGGAGACTAGGATCTCTGCCACTGAGGACACATCCACCCAGCACTCTCAGTCCCTGCATTCCCTTCAGCAGACTGTTGCCATGCTTCTGGCGAAAGCGGATGATGCCGAGAACCGCCAACGGCGGAACAATGTCAGGGTGCTAGGCCTTCCTGAGGGGGCTGAGGGGGATCGCCCTGCTGATTTCGCTGAGTCCTTCTTCAAATCCCTACTCTCTCTTGCGGATGTCTCCCCTACTTATGTGGTGGAAAGGGCTCATCGGGTCCCAACGGGTCGGGGGATACCCGGCGCCCCTCCCAGACCTTTCCTCGTACGGTTCCTCAACTATAGGGATCGGGACCGCATCCTGAGTGAAGCCAGGAAACATGCGACTCTTCCTTTTGAGAATGCTGAAATCCACCTGTACCCAGACTTCTCTGCCGAATTGCAGAAGAAGAGGAGGACTTTCACGGATGTCCGCCGCAGGCTCAAGGAACGGTAAATCAAGTACTCCATGCTCTACCCTAGTCGCCTCAGAGTGCAACATCAGGGTTCTGTGAAGTTCTTTGATACCCCTGAGGATGCTGATGCTTGGATCCTGACCCTGCACTGAGACCCCTCTGCCCGGAAGTTCCTGCATTGATGGTTGGATTTCACTTTCCCCCGTACCTGTGTTCTGTGCCCGGCCTTCTCCTTCTTCCTAATCCTTTTCCTTCCCCCCTCCCTCCCGGTTCCGTGGAGTCTGGACATGGCCCGTACTGTTACTTGGGGTTACCCTGCCCCCTGGACTTCCTGTGCTCCCCGTGCTGATGAGGGTGGAGGTATATGCCCTGTTTTTCATGCCCCCATGTCACCGGACACTGGCTCGGATCCCTGCCCTGTTCTCATCTCCCCCCTCCCCCCCTCTTCTTCCTGAACTGCTCCGCACCTGGCTTCCCTTCCCCCCCCTTTTCCCCCCTTTTTTTGTCTGTTTAGGATGCTTCTGCTGGAGTGCCTACTGATTCATCGGAGCTCTTGAGGATCACTCCCCCCCTCTGGGTTGTTTTTTTTGTTTTTCTTTTATTTTCCCCCCCTTTTTTGTGTTTTTGGGGTTGTTTCAACCCACATCCGCTGCCCACGTACGGACGCACCTCGGGGCCTCCCTGAGAACTCTGTAGTTCAGTTGACTACTGTTGCAAGTTTGGGGTGTAAACTGTCTAGCTAGTTGTTGGGGTTATGCTGGTCAGTCGGGAGTTTAAAATTGGGCTTGTTTCTGTGCCCGGTTGTTTTTTTCTTTTTATTTTTTTCCTTTTTTTGTTTTTCAGACTGCTCGGTACTACCACATTTCTAGGATCTCAATGGTTTCTCTCTGTCTCTGGGTCCCCCCGGAGCCGTTATTGTGCTCGCTTGCTTGGGTAATGTTTTTATACTGTATGTGCTCTCCTGCTACGCCAGTTGTACTTCTGTATTATCATGGGTTCCATGGTTAAAGTTATCTCTTGGAATGTGCGAGGGTTGAATGACAGAGTCAAACGGTCCCTGATGATCAAATATTTGACGGCCCATAAGCCCTCGATCCTGTTCCTTCAGGAGACGCACCTCACGGGTGCCAAGGTACTTTCGCTAAAACGTGCCTGGGTTAAACAGGGGTTCCACGCCACCTGCTCCTCATACTCTAGGGGGGTTACAATTCTGCTCCATAGGGCTCTACCATGTGCTGTGGAGCAGGTCATTACTGATCCTGGGGGTCGTTACATAATCCTGATAGTGCAAATGTATGCTACACGCTGGGCCCTTGTCAATATTTATGCTCCTCCACCATTTGAGTCTGGTATTCTTTATACTGTGTTTGCTAAGCTAGCCCCTCTCCAGGTTCCTCATCTCCTGGTGGGCGGGGATTTCATCGCCATTTTGGACGGGGATCTGGATGCGTCCAACTCTTCGAGGGGGGGGCGCATCCGGACCTGGTCGCCTGGGCGGACACCTTTGGTCTCCAGGAGCTGTGGCGTTGGCGCAATCCCCGGGAGAGGGCTTTCTCTCATGTGTCCCCCGCACACAAGTCTGGGGCTCGTATCGATTTTATGTTTGGCTCCTCCGGGGTCCTCCCCTGGGTTAGGGCGGCCTCCTACCTCCCGGCCGGCCTCTCGGACCACTCTCCCTTGGAGGTTTGTGTGGCCCTGGGGGGCGGTCGCGAGCCGGGATGCTGGCGGCTGGCGGCTCACTGGGTGCACGAGCCTAAGATACAGGAGCGGATCTCTACTAAATTGTCTGAATATTGGACCATTAATGATCAGTCTGCCTCGGCTGACGTGGTGTGGGAGGCTTGCAAAGCTGTTGCCCGTGGAGAATATGTCTCCTCTATTAAGGCGGTGCGGGTGGAAGCGGCTTCCCGCACGACTCAGCTGGGGCAGGAGGAAATGGTGGCTGCGCTCAGTTCGCCTCCCAGCCTGGCGACGCATCCTATGCTACGCTGGCATCTGTCAGGAGGGAGTTACGGTTACACTACACCACTTTGGTGCAATTGGACCATGCGCAGTTCCGGGCACGGCTGTTTGAAGCGGGGGACAAGAATGGCAAGCTACTGGCGAATTTGGTGGCCGACGCGCGTTTCCCAGACAGTGATTCCCGAGGTCATGACGCGGAAGGGGCACCTGGTCACTGACCAGGGGGACATTTTGTCCGAGTTCCACTCCTTCTATAGTGCTCTCTATGATGAGCCGGCCTCGGCCCTCGAGGATCCCGGTCTGGAAATGCTGGGGGACTTGGACCTCCCGGTGTTGTCTGAGGTGGCTCGGGCAGAGTTAGATCAGCCGCTCCAGTTACAAGAAATCGTGGCTGCCATTCACTCTCTCCCCGGCGGTAAGTCGCCGGGCCCGGATGGCCTGCCAGGAGATTGGTACAGGGTACACTCGGAGGTCTTGGCCCCCAGGTTACATCAACTGTACCTCCAGTGTCTCGAAGCTGGTCACCTCCCTGACAGTATGTACCAGGCGCATATTGTGCTTCTGCCTAAGCCGGGCAAGGATTTGCAGTGTTGCTTGTCCTATCGGCCTATTTCCTTGCTGAACTACGACTTGAAAGTGCTCACCAAGGCACTTGCTACTAGGTTGATGAGAGTCCTGCCGACGCTGATACATACCGATTAGACGGGCTTTATGCCGGGCAAATCCACGGATATTAATCTCAGGAGAGTTCTTACCCATCTTCAGCTGCCGCCTCCGGCTGGTGCTACGAGGATATTGGTGTCGTTCGACATTGAAAAGGCCTTCGACACAGTTCGCTGGCGCTATCTTATGCAGGTCCTGGAGTCCTTTGGTTTTGGCCCAGTTTTTTGTCGTTGGATAGGCCTGTTGTACAGTGCCCCCACGGCTTGTATTAAGCTCGGTGGGAAGCTCTCGCCCCCATTTTGTATCAAGCGGGGAACGAGACAGGGTTGCCCGCTGTCCCCGGCCCTCTTTGCCCTGGCCATGGAGCCGCTGGCTGTGGCCCTGCGGCGGGCATCGGGGGTGCGGGGGATCAGCGTGGGCCCTATAGTGGAAAAATTGGCTCTTTATGCGGATGACCTCATTCTCTTCCTTGCGGATCCTGGCCCCTCCCTTGCGGAGGCTTTACGTGTTATGGCCTCCTTCGCTGATGTTTCTGGCCTGCGCACTAATTGGGATAAGTCTCTGGTACTGCCGATCGATGAAGGGGCTGTGGCCCTATGGGACCCGGCGTCCCCGCTTCGTTTGACCCGTGTGGTTAAATATTTGGGTATACATATTTCTCCGGACACCAGGGACTTTCTCAAACTTAATGTGCAGCCCAAGATACTTTGGTGTAAGCAACGGTTGCGGGCGTGGTCTCAGTTGCCCCTGTCCCTGATTGGCAGGATCAACTTGTTGAAAATGAAGGTTCTTCCGGTCCTCCTTTATACTCTTCGGCATTCCCCTGTCTGGATTCCGAAGTCCTATTTTGCCCAATTGGACTCTGTAATCTCCACCTTTTTGTGGTCTTCCCGACCTCCTCGATTTAACAAACGGATCCTCCGTCGGCCCAGGACCCAGGGGGGGCTTGCCTGCCCCGACTTTTACTCCTACTTTTTGGCTGCCATGCTCACCCATGCTCATAACTGGCTATTGTCGGACGACACCAACTCCTCGGTCATCCTCGAGGCGGCTCATGTGGGTTCCTATGAGTCCCTTCGTAATGCCCTGTACCGGGGCCTGAGGGCTCCCTATCCCCCTCTGACTCCAGCTATGCGAGTGGTGGTGCGGGTGTGGACCCAGCTGGTGGTTGCCCTGGAGAGGAAGTTGGCCCGCTGGTCTCCGGACACTCCGCTCTGGTTCAACCCCCACCTGGGAGAATTCCTCTCCATCCCGGACCTGGCCCTGTGGGCTGCTAGGGGAGTCAAGTCCCTGGCGGACATCAGCGTCGGCGGGACCCTGGCCACATTTGATGACCTGAAGGCTAAGTTTCAATTGCCTAACTCCTTCTTTTTCAGGTTCCTCCAACTCCGTCATGCCTACCGTGCGCAGTTCCCCACGCCTGTGGCTGGTCTAGAGTGCAGCGACTTTGAGTCTCAGTTATGGGACCCTGGTATGCGTCAGCCGCTCTCCACCATCTACAAGGCCTTGTTACCTTCGGTCCATGCTGGGCTGACGGGACTGCGGGCGGCGTGGAGCGTGGGGGAGGAGGGTCTGGACGATGAGGATTGGGAGGACATCTGGGATGGCTCGTTCCAGCCGCTCATAGCGACCAGGGACGTGCTGATCCAATTTAAAATTCTACACAGGATTTATTACACTCCCCACAAGCTGCACCGTATCTATCCTAGCGTCTCGGCCTCCTGCTGGAGATGCACATGCACTCCTGCAGATTTTTCGCACATTTTCTGGGACTGCCCGCAGATTGCCTCTTACTGGCTGGAGATGACCCGTTTTGTGTCCAGTCTGACTTCCTTCTCGGTTCCGATGACGGTGGGGGTCTGTCTTCTTGGCCTGGTCAACCAGTTGGCGACGGCCAGGGCGACGAGGACCCTTATTGGAATATTACTGTTTTATGCCAGAAAGGCTATAGTCCTCAAGTGGAAGTCTCCCCATTCTCCGACCTTAGGCTTTTGGAAAGGGTTGGTTAATGCGGTGGTTCCGCTATACAAGGCGACCTATATCTCCAGGAATTGCCCTAAAAAATATGAAAAGGTCTGGCGAGCCTGGGTGGATTCTAAATCCACTGTTGACGAGCGAGACTCTGAGTCTGACACGGCTTAATCTCTGGTGGGACCTTGGGGAGAGAGAACAGAGACTAGGTGTTCCTGTATAAGTATTGGTTTATTTTGCTACTGTTGATTCCTGACTGAGGGTGCTGAGCAGTGTGGTTGCGGGTTGCTTTGGGTGGTTTTCTTGGGTTATGTTGTTGTCTGTTGGCCGGGGTATGCCCCCTTCTGGCCTTGTCTTTTTATGTGTTTAAACTCAATAAACAGAATTTTCAAAAAAAAAATATATATATATCATTGGTTGCTAAGGACGTTGTGAGTGGTAGCACCCAGTGCTTCCTGAACAACCTTGAAAGTGGAAGAAGGAGGCTATCCTATATAGAAGTGAGAGAAACCTGCTACTTGATATCCTGGCAAACCAGCTTAATGTCCGGCATTCAGACAAAACTGCCATTGTTGTCTGTGCCTCTTCACATGCTCATTGCAGTTTGCTTTCACTGTGTAATGACACCTGTGTTGACGTACTGTCTTTCTGGGACTTTTTAATTAATGATTTGATACACAGTGAGCCACTTTCATTGTTGACAGGTTGCTTGTAAAGATATATTCTAAATTTGCTCAGAAAAAGAGAAAAATTTATTAAAGGTACCACATCCCAATATGAACATGAAAAAAGGACAAAAACATTGGGACATAGGGCGGGATTTTTAGGGTACCGTCAGTGACCAATAGTTGATGGTATTCAAGAGTACAAAGAAGTATATTAAAAAATATAAATTATATTACAAAATTTTTAAAAAAAGAACATACACACAGAAAAAAACTGTAAATATAGGACAGGCCAAGTGAAGAATACACGTCAGCACAGTTATAACACTTGATTAATGGTAACAGACCGCACAGAGGTCCCAGATAACCGGGCCTGAACCCTGATATATCAAGGAGAACTTCCTCGGACAAATTACCCGCTACCTGACATGTTTTGTGGGATATTCCGCTTCCTCATGGGTATGGGGGTATACAATCTCAATCAATGCGATAACTATAGAATGAAATAAAACATGCACATGTAAGACACTTCATTGTTGAGCATATCAAGGGATCTATGACCTCCATTTAATTAGGCAGTCCATACCCGCCCGGAGGTTGTTTTTGCCCTTGGTTTTGTTCATTGGTCGCCATTCTACCGCAGCCATGCAGGTGGGAGTACCCTTATCACTCAGATCCAAATATCTAGACAAAAAACTCTCTTTTTCAAAGAGATGTAGATGTGAGATATATGTATGTATATTTTTTTGAAAAACACGCAACAGTTTTTGACAAGTCCTTTATTCAAAAATAAAAAAAGTGTCCCCCAATGTAAATCAATCATCAATCACGCACCTGCCGACCCCAAAAAAAAAAAGCTCCACTCTCGTTGAACGCTTCCCGCGGTCTGACTGTTTGTGGTTTGACAGTTTTTATATGGGGATTAGGTGGAGCCACACTAGTGATGTGACCGGGTGGTCCCACCCCCTCGTGACATCACTCCCCTACTACCTAGTAAAAATCTCTTCCATCAACCACCCAGCTACTCACCCAGAACATTGTAACCTGTAAACGCAGAAGCTGGCTTCTGTGTTTACAACAAGTGACATCTGTGAGCACAGGCCCAGTGCGTGAGGTGGCGAAACCAAGTCCTGCCAACTTCTGGAGGAAAAAAGCCCTGCTGACAGGAGTGATACTACAGGCACTCCTGTCAGTGATCCCCATGGGGAAAGGAGCAGCTGACTCTCCCACCACACTCTCCTTTTAATTCAAACACATATTAATTACACAGGTTCTGAGGGTAATTTAATGCTTAAAGGGCACTAAGTGAATTTAATTACCACCCTAATCAGCCAAAGAACCTGTTTAATTAATATGTCTTTGGTTTTAAAGGGATGAAGGGGCAACCCTACTCCACATACTATTACTGCACCTGGGGCACATCCCCCTTCTGCCATTACTGCACCTGGGGCACATGCCCCTTCTGCCACCTCCCCCCTTGTTCTGGCTCTAATGATATCACTGGGTCTAAATTAGAATGAATATGGAAAGGTTTCATTTAAAAATATCTTTAGCATGTTGATGGAGGATGGTGGGACCAAAGAAGGCAAAATATAACAAACTCTTCACAAGAATTTATTGACCGAGCTCAGGAAATGGTAATCAGAAAGGTAGCAGTATTCTATGATATGGAGCAGATTATAAAGCCTAATGAAGGCTTTGTGCTTCTCCAAGATGATCTGTAGAGTCAGGATGTTGCTACCCAACTCCCGAATAGCTTTACAAATACGGGGATCAGTCCCCATATTTTGAATAATATGCTGGTTAATTTAGTTTGTACTTAATTCTGTTTAATACATACTTGATTATACCAAGCATTTCTTTCTTGCATACAGTATATCACTTTAATATAAGTGTCTCCACACAGTTGGTATATTGATTTTACAAAAATATAAAAAAGCTTCTGCAGTGTACCCCCATCGTCTAATTTACTACAGCTGTATACTTTGTCATGGAATGGGTCACAAGCACGCTATGAATATGTAAATTTGAACTACATCCCATGAAAAATTTGTCATAAAACGATGAATTATCTGAGATCTCTGACGCTGTATAACACAAAGAACCCAGACTAAAAAATTCTTATAGCAGCACACTGGCATATTTACAGCATTTAAAAGATCTGAAAAAAAGCTTCCATCTTTGGAAGAAGATCAACTTACACTGAATCTGTCCTGACAATCTGTTCAGTGTTTTGATTTAGTATATGTTTTTCTGGACTTGAGCTACTTGTATTTGATAAATCCAGGTCGTAATTTATTAACTGGTTCTTGGATAATTACTACATTTTGAAATATAGATATTGCGCTATTTAGGATAGATCTCTTCTGAACAGTGATGAAATGATGAGAAATATGAACTGTTTTTGTTATGTGCAATGTACTATTTTAAAAAACTGTTTAGCACCCACACACACATACAACAATGATCAATGGGCAGAATGCGAACGGACATCTAATACTTTGTCAGCAGGTCTTCGGGAGCCCATGACATGTTATTAAAATGTATTATGTATTGTAGAAACCCTTAAACCATCTCCCACGTAAACTCATGTCTTGGGGTCTCCCTAGTTACAGCCCCATTGTGAATGCAGAAGGAGTCCAGGCAGCTGCAGGAACAGTAATTAGGGTCTATACATCCTTCACAAGCACTAACTAGGTCAGTATTTCTGGTGGCAGACAGTGACTAAGTGCCAATCTGCTTAATATGAGCATTGTTTATAAATGCTGAGGGTTGAAAACAGGAACGATAAGTCATTCTTACTGGTGTGCTTGCATCGGAATAATAAGGAGCAGAGAGAGGGGGTAGGGAGATCAAGGGAGAAGGGAAAGTAGATTGTGGTGGAGAGAGATAGAGTTAGAGATCAAGAGAGCAAGACAGAAATGTGAGCCATTGTACCCTCATCCATTGCGGTCATTACGCAGGGCAAGTACGTTCATTAGCAGTCTACTCATACTCACTCTAATTATGCAGCATAGCTTCATTATCAGTGTATACACAAAATGTGTGCGTGATTGTCAGTTTATGGTAACACTCAGCAATGCTGAACAAAAAGAATATCTGGTCAAAATAAATATTTGCTATTTCTGCCCTACAAGAGGTAGGGATTTCATTATTGGATATGAAAAAGACATGGGAAAAAGCTAAGTATAGGGCTTAGCATTGACTATGACAAGCCTAGCTGTCATACTCGCAAAAATGCATGTACTGCTGCGATTTTCCTGTTACTACAAGGAAGGTGAGCCTCATATTTAGCACTGAGCAAAAATGGTTCTGCATCAAACCTGGATGTAACTGTCTGCACTGATCTCTGTAGTGTAGATACAAGTATAGCAGTGATGCTACCAAGCTTTAGCTATTTTGTGAAACTATCACAATATTTATATCTAACAGTGGGCGTGGCTAAATTATGCCAAATAGTGGGCGTGGCTTTTCAGTCTGATTAGAAATTTCTAACTGATTTTTAAAAAAAAATTATTATTTTATTTATTTTTTTATAATTTTTCAAAATAATTGTTTACATTTTTTGCAACGCTGTTGGGGGGTCTTTAAAGAGATAGCAGGGGTCGAAACAGATCCCTGAAGTCTCACTTTTGAGACAGAGAAGAGACTGAGGAAACACATTCCCCAGTTCCTTTCTGCAACCTCAGCTGCATTGCAGATGAGATGACAGGAGGAAAGCCAGCAGTGTTGGGGGAAGGGGCACACAGAGGGAATCCGGAATTGGACAGAAAAGGTTAAATGCGTGGGTGGGGGAAATCCCGGGAGCTGATCTTTTGTGGCTCTCCCTGCAGCAGTTAAAAGCCGGTGGGAGGGAGGAGAAGATGCCAGCTTTCAGCTGCTGCAGTGAGAGCCACAGAAGATCAGTTCCATTATTTTCCCCACTGGTGGCACTCCTCTCAGTACTGAGCATGAGGCACATGCTGACAACCCCCCCCCCCCCGCTCAATTTTAGTCCTGCAGCCACAATACTTTGCTTTGCTTCATGACTGCAGCAAGAATTATACCCCCAGCTGCATTTGGCGGGCACCATCACTCACTAAACACAACCCAATCAAATAAAAGGGTCTGTGCTACAACCTCTCTGCATCCGCATGCAATGAATGTGGTTTTGGCGGGGTTAACAGAATTTATAGGGCTAAAACAGGCTGTGAGGAGACGACATATCGCCTCCTCACTGCCTGTCAAATGCCTCTGAAAAGAAATCTGTGTGTGGATTTTCTTTCAGGGGAGTAGCAGTCTTTTTCAGTCAGAGACTCAGAGCAGCAGAGTTAGGGACATCTGCAAATGTCAAGTGAGAGGAGGGCGGTTTTCGGGATGTTCAGTATGCCTGCACAATTTTACAGCCAGGGTCTTCCACTTTGCACTACAGTAGTGCCTGTTAACTCCAACTTGGCACCTGCACATACACACAGAATGCCCTTTCACAGTGTTGTGTGTGTGCACGTCAGAGGGTGAAGTATGGGCAGGGATGCTGGGGAAGACACCACAGGTATAGAAAAGATGGATTATGGGAGGCAAAGCAGATTCATTAGCCTGCCCCATCCTATTCAATACACCACACCGTCTACTGCCAATCCTGTGTCACTCAATATCTCACTCATGGGATTTGTGTAAGTGAAAAATTAAGTAGCAGGATCAGCACAGCAAACTGCAGTCTGCACCCCCCCCCCACCCCCAGCTCCCAACCACAAACTCCTGGGACTCCTGGCAGAGGTCGGCACAGACCGGCAATGATTCTGACAACCTGGCAAGGAAGGAGATTAAGGTACAGAGATGCACACAGTGATATTGCACCTGTCCTCAGCTCCCACAAACTCCAGGGACCAGAAAATTGCCAATGAGGACTTGGAGATTGATGCAGGCAGCAGATATGCGCACCTATATTAGTCTGAGTTACAGTTTACTCTGTGTGTGCAGTGCAGTGTGCCAAGTCCGTTGCTCCCCCAAATCCATCTGGCCCTGATGGGGCCACCATGCACTTGGGGTCTCTGGCAGTGCCCAGGGGTGCTCATGCGATAAGACAGCCCTGCTTGTCTTCTAAGATACGAAAATTTGGGAAAAACATAAAGTTAACATGTACAAAAGTGTGGACACCCTGCCATTATTCTTACTATATTCTTTCTATGAGGTAGTGGTAGAGGGGTGCTGGACACAGATTTTCTCAGGTTAAAAAAATGTGGACAAAGTCATTACTTGAACCCAAATGGCCTGAATTCAGTGGCTCACCACAAAGACAACAAATACTTCAAGAAAGGACATTCACCCAAGTTGAGAAATCCAAGTGTAATAGGCCAAGGAGGGCGCCAAGTGAAAATTACTTATTAGTCCAAAGTCATTGCTCAACTGGTTATAGCAAGCAGGGCAAAATGCAGCCATTGCGTTTTTTTGGGGCCACAATCCCCGTTTATCATAAATGGAGAAAAACTTTAAAATAACACAAATAAAAATGATGACGAAGCAGAATTTCTACCAAAAATACATATGCATGAAAAAGAAAAATAAGCAAAAAATAATTACATATTCCCTCAATGGGCATGTAATTGACCTAATACTGTACATTTGTATTCTTAATATGTCTTTCTTGTTCCACCCACAGTAGACTGACACCCTATTCCCACTTGTGCAACTTGTCATGTGACTTTGGACATTAAACTCGCATAAGTCGTACCCTATGTTTTCCAATGATAACCATTCATATATGTGGGACTTAAAGTTGTTGCCACTTCAGACCATGGGGTCCTGCCTTAAAATCCAAAGCAGACCCTTATCTGAGATAAAGGATAAAGGTCCTATTTAGATGTTGAAGGGAGGCTCCAGTCACTTTGTTTACAACCAGAATGAAGTGGGCAGGAAATTCATTGGTAATTTGAATGGTATTTTTTTCCCTTTATACATACTAAAGACACTCACAAACATGCTATTTTAAGGAATAATATATTTTTTATTGTTGCTCTTTAAACCTTTTTAAAAGAGCTGTTTCCCATTGAATGGTACGTTTTACATTTCCTTTGGCATTGGCACATGAGTACTTGCAGTACCCAGTTCCCAATGCCCTTTGTGTGATAATCCCATGCCTATTGGTTTGCAAATGGAGGAGCAACTGATTGATAATTATGAAACCACGTCCAATAGACTCACTTCCGCACAAGGGTGCAGACAAACACACAGGGATTTCTTCAGAGTAACAAAAGGTAGGAATCTGCAACAACGTTTGTCAAAATCCTAGTAATATACAAATATCACCCAGGGAGGAATGTTTTTCTCTCAGCAAAATTGGAGTTGCCTACCATTAATTTCTATAGGGTTTTCATTAAAGTATTTTGACAATTTTTTTAAAAAAACGCCAAACCTCCCAAAAATTGAACATAGGCAGATTTGTTTATCAGTATCCTGTACTAATGTGGAGGTTAGTGCGAGAAACCAATGAGTCCTGGAAGGGACATAGGAATGCAACACTCCCAGAAGTGTTAATTTCAGAAAGAAAAACTCATGTGGTGATTATTCTTCATTTACTGTAGCAGTGTTTATATATATATATATTTTAGGAATTTTAGGTTGGTGACAGTGCCCCTTTAATTAATATCTCCCCTCCCTGTAAGGGATAGGGTGGTCATCACATCCTTCATGCTTGCCTTCCTCATTGGGTGCAAACCAGTGCTGGGACAAAGTCATCCAGCGCCCACGGCAAGGATGCCAAACTGTGCCCCCCCCCCCTTCCCTTTGGGTTAGGGTCAATGTACCCACCCATCCCTGCAATAAACCATTGCGCCCAGGGCAACCTCCCTTCCTGCCCACTCCTTTTCCCGGCTCTAATGCGAAGCGAGGATCACATGCCAGGTTTACCCTGAAGTGGGTTCTTTGGGCTATTCCAGGTGTTGAACCAGGTCATTAACCCCTGCATATGGGGTAAAAGTTCACCCTAAGGCATGCCTAACAATGCCTGGGACCAGGTGGGAGGCGTGGTCATGTGTAGAGTCAAATATTAAGGCAGCCTCCCAACTCAGAGATGAGCCACATGTGTGCAGTACACAAAATACAGAGCTCCTCCTTAAGCTGCTTTGTCCCATGCCCTTGACACTTGTACCAATGTATGAGTTACATTTGAAGGGACAGGCTGGACCTCTGCCCACTCCACGAGTCAACGTACCTCTGTTACCTCTCTCCCAGTAACGAATGGGGTCCCATCGAGCACATAGTGCAGACTTCATGTGTGCTCTCACTTAACTCCTCTCTTCCCGTACCTAAAGACCAGACCATAGAGCTCCCTAATGCCAGTCCACTCCCAGTGACTGGCAGAGATAGACAGCTAGGGAGGGAGTCAAAGCACCAACATGTATAACATGCAATAATGTCCTTTTACTAACTATATCTAACTGTCGCTGCCCAGGTACTTGCGCAGTCGAAGTCTCTTTGAGAAAAGTCCCTGTTTGGCAATTCTTGAACAGAGAAGTCCTTGTTTCTGGGTTCTTCCAGCAAATCAGTGTTCCAGAGTGGACCAAAGGTCCCAGCAAGTCTCTAGTTGTGCATGTTCTCCATGCATTTCTCTATGTATTCCCCAGAGCTCTCTTAGGATCTGGGTATCTTCCTTTTATACTTTTATAGAGCATGGGAGGGAAACTGGACCCCAGGGAAAGCCACCAAACACACCCAGGAAAGGCGCAAAAACATTACCCCTTTCTCCCTGACCGGGGCAGCTGAGTGCTAACTTAATACACAGTAGGCTACCTGACTACATTCCCCACCCCAAGTTTTCAGGGCCTTACAATCCCCCCCCCCCAGGCCTGAGGACTGCATCCTTGAGTTATAGGTCACATGCTCCTCTATACCTAGAAGTACCTGGTATTTCAGAGGGATACAACAGACAACAAAGTGACAGAGGAGAACAGAAAAGATCAGATATACCAGTAGGAGGCTGTCATTAAGGGGAAACAGTGACTTTGCCTTAATAGGCCAGATGTATTTTAGTACTCCCAAAACACCCAAGGACTGTTTACATTTGGTTTTATAAGCCACATATGAAAGCACACTGGCTCTAAGGTTGATGAGCTTGCCTAAGAGTACACGTAGCTGCCTTCAAAAGAAGCCTCATGGGCCTTTGCTTGTCCTTATTGCAGCATATGTCTGACATTTTGTCTCTCTACAACATCTTTTATCTTAATTATATTTTCCAGAGTGAAATGATTACCTGTGCATATCGCAAAACTGAAGCATCAGCCAAATATACAGATCTACATCCTCGCTGTCTCATGCTTACTAAGCCTTATCATGCTGTTTATCTTTATCCTGTGTGTATTGGTATATTGCTGTTTAAAAATTTGAATCTCCGCATTAATGTATTAGTTTGAACTATAGTAACTATCTTTATGGAAAAATTCTACTTGCTTCATTGTCATAGTTTGACAATTGCTTCCAACATGCATTTATACCATAAATAGGATCATTAAAAAAGCTGCCTTACCTGTTGACAGGAATTACTAGTGAAAAATGGGGGAACATGCAAAACGTAAAGCCATTTTTCAAAGACATGCAGTAATTTCTCAAAAACAAACATTAATTCATCAAATTGTGTGGCCATTTATCACTTCATGCAGTAATTAATAAGTGCATTCTGACAACAGTATTTACAATGCATTCATGAATTAATTATTTAAAACTGACATTATACAGTAATTTATTAGTGCATGTACAGTATATGGAATTACAATTCATTTTCATAGATGAAGCTCTCTAAAGGAACACACAGGCAATTAGTTATTCCATAAGCCTTATCTGCAATAAAAAAAAAACTGCAAATGTAATCACATCTGCTTTGTAACAACACAATAACATTGTAGCGCCAATGTTTATTAAGTGACAGTTTTTTTGGTTTCAGTTAGTTAAGTATTCATTGAACTCTGTATATAATAGCCTTTTTTCAGCAAAGCTGAAATATATTCATGTTAATGAGATGTAAGTAGATTAGAGCTCCATCTACTGCATCAATAAAAGACTGCAACAATAGCAAGTAGTATTTTTTATTTATCTAACTAAAAAAAAAATAAATATATATATATATATATATATATATATATATATATATATATATATATATATATATATATATATATATATATATATATATATTTTTAGTCCTGGCCATAATAAACACTGGGAGGGAGGTCAAGATGCAGGTAGAACACTGACAATAAAAATACAGTGTATTGGATGCTTTCTGCATTTTGTACAGTGTGAACAAGATTTATGGGGTTAAATCTATTAGGAAACAGAAAATCTGTATGTAGATGCCATTGGCATACCTGAATGATGATTCTCTTTTGTACAGGCGCCACCCCATAGGTTAGTAGTTGTTTGAGGTAAAACTATTTCTTGGTCTATTAGAATTTGGCCTACGAGGCAACATGTTGTTTGCTGATATGCAGTGCTAATTTTAAACTGTACAGGACCCCAAACAAGAGAGAGAAGTGTTTTTTTTTTTTTTATGTCCCATGAATGATAAAGAGCCTTGAGACTCCTCCCAAATCCCATGCCTCCCCATTTTTAAGTTCACTTGCTAAATTTTGCATAGACAGTCCACAAATGGGCAAAAGAGAGAATAAAAGGTATCCATTTTCTTCATTCTGAGGCCTGGTTCTGCATCTCGCACTTTACCCTGCTTCCCTAGGCTACGGCCCATGGATGCTATTAACGTAAATACAGTCTTAACTGTGGTGTTTACATGAGGGAAGTCTCATTCACATCCCAGTAAAAGCAGTACCTTGATATATTAAAACAAAGTCTAGATCTGAAGACCTCATTTCATCGTTCATGCACCCTTACATGAGCGTTTGCATAAATTTAGTAAGCATGAGACAGCGAGGATGTAGATCTGTATATTTGGCTGATGCTTCAGTTTTGCGATATGCACAGGTAATCATTTTTACTCTGGAAAATATAATTAAGATAAAAGATGTTGTAGAGAGACAAAATGTCAGACATATGCTGCAATAAGGACAAGCAAAGGCTCACGAGGCTTCTTTTGACGGCAGCTACTTGTACTCTTAGGCAAGCAGAAGTGGCTCATCCAGCTCATCAACCTTAGAGCCAATGTGCTTTCATATGTGGCTTATACAGAACTCCAGGCATTTACTAAATAGTTAACAATGTTTCATCCGAGGGTCCATTCCTCAGTGATGGAACATGGGAGTGCACTTCTATGTCATCAAGTACAATGCAGGACCAAGGATGGCCTCTAGTCCCTCATTGTATGTGATGTCAGTGACAGTTAGTGACAAGACAAGAAGAGAAGCTTTGGAAGACCAGAAGCAATGGGGAATAAAACTGTGGGACTATAGATTAGGTCAAGTGTACCTCTGTATTAGATCATCACACAAAAAACAAACATAATATTCTTTATTAGCGAAAGGAAGAGTAATGTTAAATATTTTATTTTATTTATGCCCAGAGTGAGGCTTTAATATCAAGTATATATTATGCTATGTTAGAGACAGACTGCCACAGTAGTGACACTGACAATTTAAAGAAACTCTGCCAAGTGGAAGATGAAGCTTATCCTCATTTGCTCCTGTTTCATATTTACCCGAATAACAAAATAGTGTTAAAAAAGACTAAGAGGAGTAAACAAATAAAAGTCCAACATCAGTATCTTTACATACAAAATAATTTAGATAGAAGTTCAACAAAGTGCCAGAGAGCCATGGTGCAAAATATAAACAAAAGCATCATCATAGCTAAAAACTTTTGAGGATCCTATTCAAGCATATAATTAAACAGAACTTGCGTCTTGTTTTGAAAGAAAAAAGGCACAGTGAAAAGGTATTTGCATTTCCAGAGATTGAAAATCCCTAGCTAAAAAAAATCCAAAAATGAATTATAACAACCAAAACCAAGCCTTTCATGTTATCTACATAAAGAAAGTTTCAGTAGTAAGCCTACTGGAAGTTCAAACGACAGAAGGCAGAGCAGTACAAGGGATATGAGGCAAAGAGAAAAGCTTCTTAGTTCTGTACAGACTAATATTAGCTCATGAGGGGATAGAATGCTGGTCATACTGTACATGTATTTGTACGTGTATTTGTTGGATTTGATAGTTAAATATTACAATTGTTTTAATTAAAAAAAAAAGGAAAAAAAAAAGCAATTGTTGTATGTGTTGGATTTGATAGTTAAATATTAAAATTGTTTTAATTTTAAAAAAAGGAAAAAAAAACAATCTTTGAGCCATTGTTTGCCCTAAATGAACATTTTGATATTCCAATAAATGTCATTGGGTCAAATCCATCCTATTTAAAAATGTGGTCAAATTCAATCCAAAATTCAAACATTATCTCTGTTGCTTCAGTAGCTTTTGAGGAAAAGATTGTTTGAAATGATAAAATCAAGGATAGCATATGTATTTATTATAAAGTATATAAAACTGCATTACAGTTAACCTAACTGGGAAAATGTGTATGGTTTTGGTTACTCAAACCCATAGTAAAATCAAAACATTGCAAACTAAAATCCGAATCGCATATTCGTAAATTGGAGCAAAATCTTGAAAATCGATTCTTGCCATTTTCAAAGCTAATAGGCAAGGGATTGGCAAACAAAAATACTATTCAACAGGGAGAGGGTTCACCCTTTAATGCAACTTTGAGGGCAACTGGGAAAATACCAATACTTTCAACTACTTGCATGCTGTATGTGGTTTTACGGAACTGTACAATTCTCATCAGCAACACCATGTTCTGCCATCACTTATTTTAAATGTGTAATTGATTTCTTTTACTTTTACATCACATTTTTTTCTTGGAATAAATACAGAAGCACCCCAATTTAATTAATTACAACTTCAAATATTTATTTTTTATTTGTTTTGGTTGCAACACCTGATTTTTATATCCAGCAGAAATCTGCCTGAATTGAATGGTTAAAGTACATGCCACAACAGATCCAAACGTTTTAGGAAGTGTACTTCCTTGTAAAATAGAGCTGAAGCCATCAACTTCGTACAAATTTCCAGTGGCACAATGGTTTAATAGTATAATTTCTGAGCCTCTTTTTGCACAATACCATGCTGCATTGTCCTACAAGTTTATTAAAATATCAAAACAGAGTGCATAAAAAAAAAATCAAAACTACAAACACACATTCCCCCAAACCCCCTCCCATCCCCATATACTGTATGCAAATATTCCCAAAATATTAGACTTCAGGAATGTGTGTGGTAGAAACTTACCAGATAATTGACCTAGCCAGTATATGCCAAACTTTTTTTTATCAATCGGGGTGGGGTGGGGTGATTGCTAGTGATATCATGAGAGGTGGTTTAGGTGCTTGAACAGAATGTTAGCAACAACTGCCTGATGGGCTTTACAAACATCTAACTTAAAAATGATCTTCACCCTGTTTGAAAAAAAAAAAAATAAAGGTCAGCAGCTACAAATACTATAGCTGCTGACTATTATTAAAAGGACACTTACATGTCCAGGAATCCAGTGGCATCCTCACACAGGCCAGTTCTTTTCTGGTTTTTGGGTCCCTGATGCCAGCTTGTTAACTGTGAGAATCCAGGTGTGACTCTTTGCAGCTTCACAGCCAGCTTTCCACTGTGCATGGGTGAGCCCTGCTGTACTTTGTGAATGGCGTTTTATGATGTGTCCCAGAAGGTTGCGGGTGGGGGTGACCCTAGT